>NC_041217.1:61916105-61921898 GCF_002837175.3 Physeter macrocephalus
TTATTTGTAGTGAGGTGGATGGACCTAGAGGCTGTCATATAGAGTGAAGTGAGTCAGAAAGAGAAAAACAAATACCGTATGGTAACACATATATATGCAATCTAAAAAAAAAAAAAAAGGTTCTGAAGAACCTAGGGGCAGGACAGGAATAAAGACACAGACGTAGAGAATGGACTTGAGGACACAGGGAGGGGGAAGGGTAAGCTGCGACGAGGTTAGAAAGTGGCATGGACATATATACACTACCAAATGTAAAACAGATAGCTAGTGGAAAGCAGCTGCATAGCACAGGAAGATCAGCTTGGTGCTTTGTGTCCACCTAGAGGGGTTGGCTAGGGAGGGTGGGAGGGAGATGCAAGAGGGAGGGGATATGGGGATATATGTACATGTATAGCTGATTCACTTTGTTATACAGCAGAAACTAACACACCATTTTAAAGTTATTATAGTCCAATAGAGATGTTAAAAAAAAAATAAAAATAATAGGTAATAGGTAAATTCATAAGCCCTAAGAATTTGAGATGAGGGAATAAATTTAATTAGAAAGCATACAAATAGTCATCATAAATTGTAGCATAGTCAGACAGAAAAAGACAAACATCGTATGATATCACTTATATGTAGAATCTAAAAAAATGATACAAATGAACTTATTTACAAAACAGAAACAGACTCACAGATTTAGAAAACACACTTACTGTTACCAAAAGGGAAACGTCGGGGGGAGAGATAAATTAGGAATTTGGGATTAACATATACACACACTACAATATATAAAATAGATAACCAACAAGACTTATTGTATAGCTCAGGGAACTCTACTCAATATTCTGTAATAACCTGAATGGGAAAAGCATCTGGACAAGAATAGATATATGTATATGTATAACTGAATCACTTTGCTGTATACCTGAAACTGACACAACATTGTAAATCAACTATACTCCAATATAAAATGAAAATTTTAAAAATTTAAAAATAAATTAATAAAAAAGATAAGAGCACATTTTAAAATTTCTTCCATTTAAGAAAAGAAAGAGCATAACTCTAAAATGAGGAAGCTAACAAGATTAAAGTTCGATAACCTATAGCAAAAGAACACTGTGGTTCCTCTAAAGAAGGATGGATCACCACCAGTATGCTGAATGCAAAATATAATATCTCATTACTGGTCTTTACTATGTAGGGCTAAATAAGACAAAGGCTCAGGTCATTTCTTAAAGTAGGTTGAAATGAAAGAGCATAGAGAAGTGAGGAGAAGGGAATCTAGTTTCATTGTCAGGAATACTGAACTTTATGCAAAAAAAAAAAAAAAAAAAGCCAAAATTCTCTATAAAACAATGTGGGTGATGAGGGAGGCCACCAGCACAAATGTATCTAATTTGATAAAAGGGGAAGGAAACAAACTTTGATTAAATATCTATCATGTATTATTTTAAGAAACAACATTCAGTTTATCTGAATATAGTCTTGTTTTCAAGAACGAATTTTACTGCCCTCTAAACAACTTCCTTTAAGTCTTACCATTTCTTCAGTCTCCATCGCATTGTCAGATGATTCTATCTGCATTTGTATCATTAAGTAGACACTAACTACCGCTATGAAGTTACATTAAGAACTATTTGCTCTCAACTTTTTAAAGTATTTTGGACAGTCTTCCACCCTGAGAATTTTATAATGTTCATAGATAATATCAAAATGTGTCAATATCTCAGCAAAGTGTTTTTTCGATTCCTGTATATTTTTGTTTCATAAATGAAATAGCATCATATTTTTAAAACTGACCCAGTGGCTCTGAGAGATAAAAAATGCCTCATCAGTGGTATGATCAATTGGCAATTGGCAGAATCATGAATACTTCAAGCAATACTTTCATGATTATAAATTATACTGAGATCTACAAGATTTGAGATACACAAGTTGTTTTCAGTACCAATGTTTTACATTTATTTCAATACTTACGTTATACTCAGACACGACTCCTTTATAAATTTCATAAAACTCTTCAACATTAACTCGATCCATGTTGAACTATATTTAAAAAAAAAACAAACATAAGCCAACCAACACAATAGAATGAGCCTCACTTAGCACTCAACATTTATGATCTCTTGGATATATTTCCTTTAAAATGTAAACCTTGAACAAATTAAACAATCTTTGAAGAAAAAGTGTTAAAGTGTTAAAGTTCAGATCATCAGTAACAAATTATTGTTTATCAAAAATAAAAAATTATTTATAACATTTGAGTACTTAAATATATCAAGCATTGTTCTAGGTCCTGTAGGTACATCATCTTATTTAATCGTAAAAACCACCCTACAAGGTAAGTAATGTTAATAGCCCCCATTTACAGATGAGGTGAAGACTCAGAGGGGTTAATGTAGCCTTCAGTACTTGGCATTCCATCTTAAGAAGTCTGATCCCACTGATGGCACTCTCAACCACTACACACTACCTCGCTGAATAAAACCTCATTCCTGGTACAGAAACGACTTATGTATCTATACAATGTAATGTTGTTTATTGATAGATTAGTGGCACAAATAAGAAGCACAGGGAGATCAGCTCAATGCTTTGTGACGACCGAGAGGGGTGGGATAGGGAGGGTGGGAGGAAGGGGATATGGGGATATATGTATACATATAGCTGATTTGCTTTGTTGTACAGCAGAAACTAACACAACATTGTAAAGCAACTATACTCCAATAAAGATGTAAAAATAAATGAATAAATAAAAATAAATTTTTAAAAAAGAAATATTACTAAAGAAAAGTTCTTCAAATTTTGTAGAGGGGGCTGGAAATAATACTCTTTTCCTCCCAAGCATTCAGAAAAATCCCTAGTCTGGCTCATAATAAAGCACTGACACCATTCATCTGGAAATCCTACTCCTCTTCAAAAAGAATTGTCAGAATATGCTAATAAGGTAAACCTACAAAGAGTCATTCTTATCCAGGCTGGATTCAAACTTAGAAATAAAATTTCATTAAGTTCTACCATCTCAAGAACCAGAACCTTGAAGTTTTTAAAAATAGCCTCAGACTTCCCAATTTTGTTTTCCTCCCTACTTTGCTTCTTTATTGTTGCCAGGATTGAAGATCACTAAGAAGTTTCTGTCTACCCGGACAATGGTTCGAACTAGGAAGATTTATTTTCATAGGCAACATAACTATTACAGGGAGGGAATTTTGTTTGATTTCAGTATATTATTTGATATTCATACAAATTCTTATATTACTAATACCATAAAATAATAACAGAAAATATAATTTATTAAATACTTAGTAACTTTTACTGGAAATTCTACAAAGTATTGTGTAGGGTTATTTCATTTATTCCATGAAATAATCCATTGAGTCAAATAATATTCTCATTGCCTAGCTGAGAAAACTGAAGATAAGAATGCTTAAAATCTGGCAAAGTTCACATACCTAGAAAGCAGAAGACACATGATTCAGAAATAGAGCTTTCTGATTCCAAAAATCACGACACGATTGCCACTAAACTACCATGCCTCCCCCATAAGTTCAACTGATTCGTTTTTTTTTAAATTATTTTTTCTCACTGAGCACCTACTATGGACAATCACTATTCTAGGTTGTAGGCCTAGAGTTAGATCAATGATTAATTCTAAAATTTCCACAAGGATTACTACTTAAGGAGGCTTAGGTCCTATAACCCTGTGACTACATCACCAAGCTAATACTTTGAGAACGTTTTGGCTAACAATTTCATTATAGTCCTGGGTAGGATTCTTCAATTACTAACTTCCTCATCAGTCTCCAAGTTGTGCCTGATAACTCTGTAAACTAGCTGATATTTCTGACCTTTTCTCAGCTTATTATCATTCCCACCAATACAAAATAGGCAGAACCTCAGTTAGTGCCCTGACCTCTGATTTTGGGTGATCCTAAGACTTCAAAGAAATCAAAAGCAGTTCCTTTTCAGAAAAAGAGCAAATAAATTATATTGGTAAGAAAATTCTTTCCAAAACTGGCATTTCACTGTCATAATAACGCAAACTTGCTGGCCTTCAAAAATTGAAAAATGTAAAGACAGACTAATTAAAGATGATTTTAAACCCTAGAACAACACTAAAAATTTTTTTAGAGGTATAAGTAATAAATCGATAGTGGAAATAAAATGGAATCATTAAAAAAAATCCCCATTAATGCAAGAAAAAGAGGAAAAAAACAAAAACAAAAAAATTGTAAAATGTAAATTATTTGATTCCTATAATAATTTGTGCCCAATTTATCGTCAAATGTACTGATAAGTATAGCACAAAGATATAGGACTCTATAGAAGTTAATACTGTTTCTTCAGTGAAGGGTTTCCTAGAAATGTGCCAGCAGGGCAATTTTGAATGATTGTGGGCTCCGGAGATCCAGTGGTATGACTGCCAAGAGAGGGGCTGACATGTGCTAACTCCAAAGAAGATCCTAAGGGAAACTCCAGAAACCAGCAAAGGTCCTGGGAAAAATCTGAATTGATTCTCTTCTTAGTCACAAATCCAGACAACAGAAAATTCATTATAACTACTTAGCTTAATTCTATATTTTGTCTGGAGGAAATAAATGTATTGTTTCAGTCTGCATTTATTTTGCAACTAAAGTTCCAGGAATTATATAAACCTGCTTTATAAGCTTAAATTAGATGTACCATTGGAATATTAGTTCTCTTAGTGAGAGATTATATAGGTAAAATCAGTTCAAAAATATTTTTTTCTATAAGGTTATTAAGTTCAACAAATATATCTTTTTATTTTTAATGCATTGAGTTCACAAGTGCACAGAGAAAATTCAGTGTAAAAAATTTCCAAGCATACTTCAAAAAAACCCACAGTTCCTCAGTAAGTTATGACTCATTGCAAACTACCTACCATCTGCATAGCTGAAATTTCAAAACCTGCATCTCTGATAGCCATCAGAATCTTTCCCAGCAGTCCTGAAAATACAGAACAAATGAGTGTAAAAAATATAAAATTTCTAAGGCATTTTAGTTTTAGAGAAATGCAAATTTTCTATATCAAAGTACTTTGCTTACATTCTATAGGAAGGAATCACATATTTCTGAGGGAAACTAAACCCCTAATACTGTAATCCCATTTGATTCACTTAGTAAAGTGCTTTAGGAATACCAACAATGATCTTGAAGATTTTGCAAAAAACTTTTAAGTTACTATTGCCTGTAAAGACACTGAGGGCTAGTGATGTAAAGAATATGAAAATCAAACAATTAAACTAATATTACCAAAAAAAAATGAAGTGTTCAAGTACCAGATACAGAAGGAGTTCACAGGAGGAGTTCAAAGATGGAGAAATATCAAATTATAACTGAAGAGGGGAACAGAAGCTTCAAGGGGATTTGAGAGCATGAACTGGCCCTTAAAGACTATAGGTAGATGGCATTATATAGGGACAGAGGTATAAAAAGAGACAAGGCATAATTCTAGGAAAAATGTGAATATGTGTACACAATAGTAATAAGTCAAAAAAGAAAAAGATAAAAAAGGAAAAGAGATTTAATCCAAATTGATAAAGGCCTTAGATGTCAACATGAGGAATTTGGTCTTTATCCCACAAACAGCAACATTTATAATGGTGTTTGTAGACTCTGGAAGTCTAGAACTGATTTTTGAGATTCCATTAGTCGTCTATAAAAATCTCCTAAGTTTCTTCTTTTCAAGTGAACTAAAATTCTCTCTCTCTCTCTCTCTCTCTCTCTCTCTCTCTCATACACATACACACACACACACACACACACACACACACACACACACACACACAC
>NC_041217.1:61922028-61965444 GCF_002837175.3 Physeter macrocephalus
ACATACACACACACACACACACACACACACACACTCCATATTCTGGATCATCTTGATGTTCACCTAATAACCCAAAAAAACCAAGTAGTATCAGTGCCCGAATGTGCATTTTTATTTACTATCTTACTGCTGCCAAATAGGTTATTTTAATTGTAGCTGGCTGAGGGATGAAAAAAAAAAAAAAAGACAAGGACAGATCTATTTCTTAAATGATATGTTTGTACCAAGTGAAGGCCAAATGATACCATAATATGCTGTAGAAACAAAGGTTTCTCAGAAGTTTCAAGAGTAGAATAGGCCCGGTGGTGCAGTGGTTAAGACTCCAAGCTCCCAATGCAGGGGGCCCGGGTTCAATCCCTGGTCAGGGAACTAGATCCCACATGCATGCTGCAACTAAGAGTTTGCATGCCACAACTAAGGAGCAGACCTGCTGCAACTAAGACCCGGTGCAACCTAATTAATTAATTAATTAATTAATTAATTAATTTTTAAAAGAAAGAGTAGAATAAGCCTGTGCCAAACTCAGAGCACTTAGTACCATATTCATGTTGAGCTTACTTATTAAGTTTCAGCAAACATCTTTTGTCACATTAATGTTAACTTAAATTTTATCCATTTTATAGTCTTGTTTGTAATGAATTTGTAAACTGTTTTAGTTATATAATTTTATGTGCAAGTGTTTATATTTAGGTGTATATTTGGACATATTTAAGTTACATTATAATTAAGATATTTTATGTCAACGCTGGGAATCCATGAGAAAATTTTTCCTTCAAAAGAAACACTGCCAAAAGAAATGAATCACTGAAAATGTTGAACAGGAGAATACAGGATAAATACATATTAGAAAATACCAGAAAACTGTAAAGGAGTAATTAAAATTAGAGAAGGGGAAAAAATTTAATTTTTTGGTTTAACAGTTTGAGAAAAAAAGTTCATACTGGCCTCATGCCACATACAAACATTAATCCTAATGAATTCAAGGTAAATGTAAAAAGATAAAGGCAATTGATGAGAAAAACATATAGGTGATTTTACTCATGATATAGGTAGCCTTTCAAAAAGGAAAGAAAAAGGTAGGTTCCTTGGTGTAAGCTTCAATTCCAGCTCTGGATAGACTCACCCTCCTCCAATATGCAATCTGTTTTTCATATCTTTTTCCATATATTTATTCCTTTCTACTTGGTCCATTTTTCCTCTCACCCTCACCATCAGTCCACCTTCTAACTCTTTCCTCAGTGTCTTCTGAAGCCCTGAAGTATTTTGAACAGTTACCTTTATGCCCTCAGTCTCAGTTACCCCACCACAAGCTCTTACTTAGAATTTAATCTTCACTTTCATTTACCTGCAATCGTAACAGGTTAAATGCTTGCCTCCTTTTCCCCCTTGCTATGATCTAAATTTTTGTGTGCCAACCAACTTCATATGTAGCCCAATATGATGGTATTAGGAGGTAGGGCCTTTGGAAGGTGCTCGAGTCATGAGGCTGGAGCCCTCATAAATGAGATCAGTAAAGGCCAAGATTTTAGATGGATTAATAAAACAAGATCCAATTATATGATATCTATAAGAAAGCAAGTTTAAATATGAAGACACAGGTAGGCTGAAAGTAAATGGATGGAAAAAGATATACCATGCAAACAATAAGTATAAGAAAGTTGTAATGATTATATTAATTTCAAATAAAGTAGAATTTATGGCAAACAGTATTACATAGATAAATGTCCCAAGAGGCATTGGGAGACAGTACTTTAGACAGAGAGCTAAAAGAAAACGGATATTCATGGCAAAAAGAGCACTGAGCAAAGGTACAGAGAGGTAAAACAACATGGTTCTTTTGATGAGGGGAAATGAGACAGGAGAGATCATAGGAGAGGTGGTAGAAGCCACTGATAGAAGGACTTTTGGACTACATACAGAGGTTTGAATTTTATCCTATAGGCCAAAAGATCCCAAAACATTTTGGTCTCATGGACGCCTTAGCTCTTAGAAAATATTAAAGACTCTAAAACACTTTTATGTAAATAGGTTATATTGATAAATATTTGTTGTATTATAAACAGCAAATTTTAAAATATTTATTAACTTAAATATAACAAAATATTTACATTTTAACATAAATATGATTTTTATGAGAAAAATGACTATTTTCCAAAACAATAAAAAAATCAGAGAAGAGAGATATTGTTTTACATTTTTCAAAATCTCTAATGTCTAATTTAATGAAAAGCAGCTGCATTCAACTTTCAACCTGCTGTTATGTGTTGTTTGCTTAAAGTATATTTAGTTGGAAAATGGTGTAGTATTTTAATAGCCTTTAATATAATTGTATATATTCTTCTTCACTTGACAAGTGGTAGTTTCTTAAAAGCTCACTGCAACATATAATTTCAAACTTCTACCAACAACCTTTTTTTTTTAACCCTGTTGCATTAAAATCCACTGGTCAATCTTGTACTTTGTATAAATCTTTTATCCATGCATGATTTTATAACATCATACACACTGATCATTTGGAAAACATCAGTTCACAGAGTTATGCAGATCTTCCAAATGCTGACTCTCTATTATACCACATCAAAAGAAAAAAAAAAAATCCCATTTGTTAAATACCACCAACTTCATCAGAATAATCTAAGTATTGGAAAGCTGTTGAGTTCAAGGTGGTGCATACAGTTTTCCAAGTTCCTAACTCTAATTTTTATTTGTAATTTTATCTTCTTTTGGATTTTTTTCTTGGGCAACAACTACTGTCAGTTGTCCTTTCTTTTAAATGATAGGCTTATTTTAAAGAAAATGCCAGCCAAATATCCATATCTGAATGACCACAGTTTGTGAGTCATTCTTTCAAGTAAAAATGTTATTCTATGAAAAAGGCATTTAGTTGAGCTCACAACTCAAACAACTGTACATGTGCTTTTCCTAAAGATAGCATTATATTTCAGTATGCATCAAAAGTGCTTTATGTATTCTTCCCATTTCTTCACACAGAATATTAAAAATATTTTGACTTGAGGGTAAAAATTAATAAAATAATTGTTATTGTTTCATCAAGGACACTCTTAAGTGAAAGTGGCTTTTTTTCTGCAAATGCAAGATGGTTAAAAACACACTACTAGTACAGTCTGTTGCCACTATCCTGCTTTGTTCTAAGACACCAGCAGTTTTACCCACCGTTGCTTCTGCACCATCAGTCCAAATGTCAACATATTTTAAAAGGCAAATAAATTCTTAGTACTCATGAGATTTGATCTCAAGGATGCCTAAAAGAGGTCTTATTATAATAAAAAAAATATTTTACATGATTACATAAGAATCCTGATCGAAATATGAAAGTAGTATTTAGCCCTATGCATTAACCAACACAAAGAGAAATGTACAATCTATATCTATTCTAAATCTATAATATTAAACTATACCTTGTGGGATGTAACATTTGAACAGAATAATTCTATTCACAAATAAACCAATAAAAGTTATAGTCCAAGCAGCACTGACATTGTGCCAAGAACAGTCAGACCTGAGTCAAGGATACTGCTTATTTTATATTCAGTTGGTTATGTGCAGAGGCAGGACAGAGAGGCATTTAAGAAACCTCTTCTGTGTTTAACAGCCTGAAATGACAAAGTGTCAATAACCATAATCCTTTACTTTGTTCTAGACTGAAAATGTTCAGGTGACTGAACAAATGACAATAACTATGTAAATGAAGTAGCAAAAGAAAAAGTAAAATTGCATGCCCCACAGCAAACATGTTCAAAAGGGTCAAACAAAGCAGATGGCTTATTTTATTTGGCTGGTGTTTGCATAGTTAATTTGTTTTTTAATAGTTTGCTTAGAACTCCATGAATGCTACCTAAATGTTTTGAATGTCAAATCACCTCTCCATCTCCACTCTTTCACATACTCAGTTCATATCCTGATACCTTTTACCTGAATTGTTCTAAAGCCTTTTTAATAAGTGGCCACCCTGTATCCAGTCATCAATATCAGACATCTATTACTTTGTCTTTCTAAAATCTCTTGTTTCTCCTGGAATTAGGAGCCCTCATTCTATTTTAGGAAAACTAAACCATTTGACTGGAAAGGGAGTTGCCATCTTCTTATGTGACCCTATAACCATGGGCCTCAGCCAATGGTCAAAAGGTGGACACCAGACCTAAACAAGGTCAATCATAGCACTCTGCTCCCTAGGCAAAATAATTCACCCAGAAATGGGCCTAGAATTGGCACAAGCCAATCAGAGTCCTTCCCTGGATTTTTTTTTTTTTTTTGCAGTATGCAGGCCTCTCACTGTTGTGGCCTCTCCCGTTGCGGAGCACAGGCTCCAGACGTGCAGGCTCAGCTGCCATGGCTCATGGGTCCAGCCGCTCCGCGGCATGTGGGATCTTCACAGACCGGGGCACGAACCCGTGTCCCCTGCATCGGCAGGTGGACTCTCGACCACTGCGCCACCAGGGAAGCCCCCCTGGAATTTTTTTAGCTAGAACAGGGGGAAAAGAAAAAAGTTCTTTCCAGTGTGTTTCTAAGGATATGAGCCTTGCATTGCTGGAAACCCAACCTCTCTCTCAAGGTGCTGTTAAAAGCTAATCTGTGAGCATGAAATTGATAGTCAAGAGAAGCACATGTGAAAGCCAGAGAGAACAAGGATGTTGAACAAGTCTCCCTAAGCCTAGGCTCGACCCCTATTCTTCTTCCAGCCCTAAAATGAGACAAATAGGGAATTCAAGTTGGGTTTCAATCAGCTGTACCAACAGTGTCCTCATTGAGTCCCCCTTTTTAAGTAGGATTTTTTATATAGGAGGTGACACACTGTACCCTGAGAAAGAAAGGTTGTAGAAGAAAGGGTGGAGAAAGAAGAAACAGTACATTTTGAAAGCTGTGGTATTCTGAGGGGTGCTGATTCTGATAAAAGAATTACAATCAGCAAATATCCCAGAAAAAAATCCTATGCATAGCCAAATGATCAAAACCTGGTATTAGAAGATCCCTCTTTCTGTCTATAAAGTTCATAAAATGATCATGGTTGGAGAGTGGAAGAAAAGTAACTGACAATAAAATATTCAGGTAGATTGAAGTTCAAACAGTATTTTTAGAAATAGCAGACTTAACAGTTTAAATAAAAATAGACTTGCACCAAATAATGGAAACAAAATTGCAAGGCAATCGAATGAAACAGGCACTTTAACACTCACTGGTATCAATAAGATAAAAAGGACAGTAAAGGTTTTCACACAATTTAAATCACATAACATAACATGGTTTGCACCACTTGGAAGAAAACAAATGGGCACCAGGCTTATATGCTCCAGGATGGATGCACAGGTACCATATAAGGTACCCTAGGTCACCCAAGCAGGTATAATGAGGTGCTAATATAATGTCTAAGGCTTTTTTAGGTATGAATGCAGCAACATTATGAGAGCCTTTGGGATTGGGAAAAGCTTCGCCCAAGAGTTACTGTGAAAATCTGGCTTGAATTTAAAATGGCAATAAAAAGATGGGATTTTTTTCCAGTTTTAAATAAATACATAAATTGAAGTACAGTATACATTTTTGAGAATCCATTTTTTTCTCCCTCTGACCTGTATCTGGTCAGGGTAAATGAATCAATGTTAACATATCTGCCTTGATTTGGCTCTGTTACCTATCATCATTCCTGCAAAGAAGGCCACTAAGACTGAAAGGCAGCCCTTATGAGTTGAAATAGGATTATATTGCTCATAATAACCTAGAGTTGAAAACGAGTTGTTCTCTCTTTCTTTACAGCTGCCAAAGAGGAGTAAAACCTCCCACAGTGTGGCACAGAGAGGAAGACCATCAACAATCACAACATATGAGATATCTGGCCAGGGACCAAGTATGTCAATTTACTCTCCAGGCCACAGACTTTAAGGGCTGGTAAATAATCCAGTCTGAAGAGCCTTCTCCTTTGCCTATCTCAGCCTAACCTCTCTATGGTCTCAGTTTCTTTCCTCGTTTGTAAAAGATGGTAATACCTACCTCATAGGGGTTTTATGAGGATGTAAGGTGTCTGTATATGTAAAATTCTTAGAACAGCCAGGGGCACACAACAGCACTATTAGCTAATGACAGCAGCAGTAGAGTAGTACTAGAGCCAAGAATAGCCTGAGTTAGGATGCATAGCTTTGCTTATAGAATGAGCACGAATTTAATTTTTAGCCGTACTGTTAAAATGCAAGCATTTTATATGTCTCGTTTCAAAGAGAATATTGTGTCACCGGTACACTGCAAGGAGGCTAATGCTAGTGCCCAGGTCACACCAAATGAGATGGCTGCAATGACTGATGAGAAGCAGATAACAGGGTCAGGGCAATACCCAGCTACAGGCACAACAGGGCCTGGCAAACCCACCAGTTCTCAGGAGAAGGAAAGCCACTGTTGTCTAAGCCAGCAGTGCCTAGAAAACATTGAGATACAAATTAGGGGAAGCAGAGCACGAAAAGAAGGAAGAAGGGGGTCCTTACACAGCACTTGACAAAGCAAGGCCTCTGTCTCCCACTACGAACCCCTAGAAATATTTGAGGTGAACTTTGTAGAGTGCTTGAGCCCTGTCTTAGTAGATGAGCGTGAGCATCAGTGAAACAATTTCTGTAGATTCATAAGGAATATGTAAAACTTTAAGCAGAATTTGAAACAGAAAGTTTGCCTGTAAAAACCCCTCAAAGGGAAAAATGACAAGATAACACTTTATATTATATATTACATCAGATTTTTGAAATAGGGACTTCCCTGGTGGTCCAGTGGTTGAGAATTTGCCTACCAATGCAGGGGACACGGGTTCGAGCCCTGGTCCGGGAAGATCCCACATGCCGCGGAGCAACTAAGCCCATGTACCACAACTACTGAGCCTGTGCATTGGAGCCCACAAGCCACAACTACTGAAGCCCACGTGCCTAGAGCCCCTGCTCCGCAACAAGAGAAGCCACCACAATGAGACGCCACGCACTGCAACAAAGAGTAGCCCCCGCTCGCTGCAACTAGAGAAAGCCTACGCGCAGCAATGAAGACCCAATGCAGCCAAAAATAAATAAATAAATTTATTTTTTTAAAAAAAAGAATATAATGAAGCAGATATTCTCATAGACATGCAGCTGTGGAAATATTTGTTATCCTCTTTCTGGAGGATAAATTGGGACTTATTAAAAACTTTAAAATGTTTTTATTTGATGTAAGAATTTCTTGAAATTATTCTAAGGATAACTTAGGTGTTCACAAGGATTTATATAGAAAAATGTTAACCGCAGAATTATTAATAATAAAATTTTTAATTATAAATAATAAAACAAGAAAAAGATAAAGAAAAGTATATTCCTATAACTGACTATTATTCAGATTTTAAAATTATGTTTTCAAAGATTATCTAATTGTGCAGAAAAAATTCAAAATACAATGTTAGGTTTAAAAAGTGCAATATAAATTTATATAAATAGGATAATTCCAATTCATTTTATAAAACTAGTATTACCTTAATATCAAAATCAGAGTACAAAAATAGAACACACATCAATAACCCTCATGAATACAGATGCAAAATCCTTAACAAAATATTAGCAAATAGAACTCAGCAATATATAAAAGAACTATAGTTCTTTTGGAAAACAAGTGTTGTTGAAAAAAAATATATACCAATGTCATCTGCTATATTAAAAGGCTAAGGAAGAAAAATCACACAATCATATCAATTGATGCAGAAAAAACATTCAAAAAAAATTCAACACCCATTCATGATCAAAACTCTTAGAAGAAAACAGGAATAGATGGGAACTTCCTGAACTACATAAAGAGCATCTACAAAAACAAAAGCAAAACAACAACAATAAAACCACTACAGCTAACATTACGCCTAACAATGAAAGACAAGAATGTCCATTCTCATTGCTCTTATTTAATACAGTGCTGGAAGTTCAAGTTCCTGCAATAAGGCAAGAAGAAGAGAAGGTGAGAGGAAGGGAAGTGAGGAAAGGGGAGGAGATGGTAGGGGAGAGGGGAAGGAAAGGGAAAGGAAAATGGGAAGGGAAGGGGCAAGCAGATCAGAATGGAAGAAATAGAAATCTCTTCATTTGCATATGACATAATTATCTAAAAAAAGAAAATAAACTACAAAAAATATTCTAGAACTAATGACAGATTTCAGCATGGTTGCAGGACATAAGATAAACGTACAAAAATATATCTATATATTAGAAATAAATAAGTGGACACTGAAATTAAAACTATAATACCATTTATAATAGTTCAAAAAGAAAAAAATTACTAGGTGTTAATCTAACAGAACTTGCACAGGACTTGTATATGAAAACTTACAAAATGCTAGATGGAAGACCTAAATAAATGGAGAGTCATATAGTGTCCATGATTTGGAAATTAACATAGTACAGATGTCAGTTGTCCTCAAATTGATAAATGGGTTTGGAACAGTTCCTATCAAAATCCCAGAAAGATATTTTGTAAATATAGACAAGATTTTCTTTTTTCTTTTTTTTTTTTGGCCATGCTGCATGGCTTGTGGGATCTCAGTTCCCTGACCAGGAACTGAACCCAGGCCCCTGCAGTGAAAGCCCAGAATCCTAACCACTAGGCCACCAGGGAACTCCCTAGACAAGATTTTTTTAATATTACAAGGAAAAATAAAGGAACTAGAATAACAATTTCCAAAAAAAGGTAGGAGAAGTCAATCTACCCAATTTCCTGACATATTATGTAGCTATAGTTATCAAGACTGTGTAGTACTGGCAGAGTGGCACACATATAGATCAATGGAACAGAAGAGAAAACCAAAAATGAATATGCCCTGCTGATTTTTAATAAAGGTGCAAGAGCAATTCAATGAAAGAGAGATAGCCTTTCCAATAAACCCAGTGACATGGCCGTACAAGGAAAGTTAGGAAATACAGTCTCTGACAGGACAGTCATTTATCAGAAACAAGTCTACACTGTAGAAGAACAAATTTAGGAAGAACAGCTAGTCTTCTCTCTCGTGTGTATTGTACATGCTACTCATATTATTCCTGCAATCCTCAGAACAGCCCTATGAAGAAAGTACTATTATAATGTTCATTTTATAGATGTTTACCTTCTCTACTAAAAGGTTAAACAACATGCCCAAATAGCTAGTAAGTAACAGAACTGAATTTTAAACACAGTTCTGCTTGCTCCCAATGATCTAAGATTGTTAGATTACAATAAAATAGGCAAAATATTTAATTGGTTTGTACAGATCATTCAGTTAAATAATTCATGTATATTAAAGAGTTCAGAACATACCACCCCAAAATATGTTGCTCTGGTATACTATTTTGACTTAAGGCACTTGAAAGACAGTGAACACAAGAAAAACACTGACTTTCCTTCCTTTTCTTAAAAGTGAGATAAAATTCCCATAAGAGGGTTGTCCTCCCTATGCCAGTAGGAAAGCAACATTCTCATCACTAAGGATAAGAAGTTGCGATCAAGAGAATTCTATACAAACAGACCTTGTTAAAATAATTCTTATCTTCCTTTAATCTCCCCACATAGTTTAGTCACTTCTCCACAAGAGGCACAATTGTCTCTCTTTTCTTTCAACCTAATATAAAAGCAAGTAGGTTTTCTCTATTTCTTTGGGTCTTCATTTCCTATGAAGGCTCCTGTACCATGTAAAACTTGTATTACATAAATTTGTATGCTTTTCTCCTGTTGATCTATCTGTCTCATGTCAATTTAATTCTCACACCCAGCCAAAAAAACTAAGAGTGTAAGAGTTTGCCTCTCCTACAATATACAAAAAATACATTTATTTATGTGTGCTACTTATCTTTTTTGATCTCTGAATATATAATGTAAAACCAGTAACAGAATAATATAGAATTTATATCTAGTAAATTTTGGATTGTTCAGAAGATCATCACCCAACTTACTGATTTTTCAATTTAAGGTTTCCTTCCTTCTTACCATTTTGAAGCTTAACAAATTTGAAGGAAAAAAGAAAGGAAACAATTGATCATTTTACTATTTGTTAGTAGTTCTAGAAAACTGTTTTATAGAGAGAAAATAGTTAAGAGCAAAGTTAAGTTGTTAACAAAGTAAATGGACAATATTCTTCAAAATTATGAGAAAATTGGTTTTCACATTTAATAATCTAGTAGTTTCAATTTTGCCACCAAAAAAAATTTCTGTAGAAATAACTTATTCTGATGTTAAGGTCTTTCCTGGAGTTGTGATATTTTCCCTTGATATTATAATATCTATACTCTACAGTAAACTGTACACTTGAAAGCAACCTTGCAGCCAATGAACCCACCCTTATACTGTGGAAAAACCTGAAAAACACCTTTACTATGAATGTTAAACTTACTCCTTGCAATAATAACATACACAGACGAAAACAAGACCTTATTCATAGAAATGAGTGCCCATGAAAAGGACATTTTGGTGAGCAAAACAACTTACAAAACTCAACATTAAAGAAGCAGCCAGTATAGGAGAGTTCCCTTTTCTCCACACCCTCTCCAGCATTTATTGTTTGTAGATTTTTTGATGATGGCGTTCTGACTGGTGAGAGGTGATATTGATGGGAATGTAAATTGGTACAGCCACTATGGAGAACAGTAAGGAGGTTCCTTAAAAAACTAAAAATAGAGCTACCATATGATGCAGCAATCCCACTCCTGGGCATATACCTGGAGAAAACCATAATTCAAAAAGATACACGCACCCCAATGTTCATTGCAGCACTATTTACAATAGCCAAGACATGGACTATGTCCATCAACAGAAGAATGGATAAGAAGATGTGGTACATATATAATAAAATAATGCCATTTGCAGCAACATGGATGGACCTAGAGATTGTCAGAGAAGTCAGAGAAAGACAAATATCATATGATATCACTTACACGTGGAATCTTAAAAAATGGTACAAATGAACTTATGTACAAAACAGAAATTGAGTCACAGATGTAGAAAACAAACTAATGGTTACCAAGGAGGAAAGAGGGGAGACATAAATTGGGAGACTGGGATTGACATATACACACCACTATATATAAAAGATAACTAATGAGAACCTACTGTATAACACAGGGAACTTTATTTGGCTCTCTGTAGTGACCTATATGGGAATGGAGTCTAGAAGAAACTGGATATATGTATATGTATGGCTGATTCACTTTGCTGTACACCTAAAACTAACACAACATTGTAAATCAACTGTACTCCAATTAAAAAAAAAAAAAGCAGCCAGTCTGTTGTACAAGACAACTCATCACAACCTGGATGATATGCTCCACAATACTGATACTAAATAGGGGCGGGTGAGATATAAAAATGGTGGATAAAAAAGTGTCAAAAAGAAATCTTGCATTTTACTTCGGTAGGATATGTGAAAGAAAAGCTTTAATCTTGATACAGCCAAGAATGCATGAACTAACAAAACTGATACATAAACAGATGTTGTGTTTAATATTAATAACCAATTGTAATCAAATTGGAGAAATCTGATTTCTTTTAAAATTTAAATCTAATGAAATAAAAGACATTTTAACTAAAAAATAGGCCTGGTGTGTCCTTAAAATGTAATTAGTATAAAGCCAAGTTAAAGCTAGAGATTATAAGAGTTTAAGAGTTTAATTTTCAATGCCAAAATACAAAAGAAATCACAAGCATTACTGAATTCAACAGAATGAATTTAGTACTAATCCTAGCAAACATGCATAACAAATCAATTTAGGCCTAAAAGTCAGGTGGAAAAGCTATCTGTTTCCTAGACAGCAATATGTTACTAGGCAATACCACTTCACTGACAATCTTCCAGTAATTTTTAATCTGATGAAAAGATAAAACCACAGATCAGTTTGGCTTCAAATGTCTGTTATGATTTTTTGCTGGCTAGTAAGCAAAAATATTGTAGAATCACATTAAATCAATTGCAGATGAGAGTTTGGATTCAGAATTGTTAAATTGAGAGCTAGTAAGGCACTTAAGTCTTAAAGGATCTCAAATTAATTCATAAGTTGATCATAATTTATTCCAGTAGCAAGTCGGCTTATAAAATATAGACCTAATTCATCTAATAGCATTTCTGATTCTGCACTTGCACCACACACCCAGATCTAAAATGCACATTTTCCTTACCAATGTCCTAACAACTACAATCTGTAATTCCTTACAAAGCAATAAAAAGAGTAACCAATATAGCTTTACAGATGTACCCACAATATGGTAACTTGGTATATTAAAATTCATTATAACATAATTAAGTGAGTAGAAAATAGTAAAGGCAGGCTCCACACCAATGCAGGAGCAACAGAGAAGACCCACAGGATCTAAAATCTCCAGGAAAAGGCCATCAATAACCCCTCCTTACTGGGAAGACAAGGATGGGCTCAGCATTGCAAAGGAAGCCAAGAACAGCTAGCATGGCTGAAATAAGAGCACAGATTTAAAACAAGGACAGTCCAAGAAAAACATAATAGGGTACCAAGTTGACAGGGGAGAAACTGAAAATTTAGTATTAGGCAAATAGGTCATCAGAAGCCCAAAGTTAATGCCAGGTTACCACGGAAAACAAGTTAATCACACAATCACAAAGCAATGTTATGTTTTTACAGCACAGGATACTGCCAGCTTCTAGGTAGGGGGAGATCCTTCCTAATCTTAAAATAGGCCAGCCCCTCTTCTGGAGGGTGGAGTAAGCACAAGTCCCACTGGAAGTTGACTTCATGTTTGCAGGAGATTTTCATAAATTATACAAGTGCTATACATGTTATAACTCATCAGTGGAAATCTGTTAGTTTTATAGGCAAGCACAATGAAAAAGACTGAAAAAGTAAATCAAAACCATGGATCCATAAACTCTAACATGAACAAAACAAAGTAAATCTTTTCCCTTTCCTAAAATTAGTTCTGTTGTTTTGTATCTTTTTTTTAAGACGTATAAAGAAAAGATTCTCAAAGCTTGTCTTTTGCACAATTTTCAAAATTATGAACATTTATTTTCTTTATTCCAGTTATCCAAAGTCACAGTTAAGGAGATCACAAATTTAGACATCTTACTACAAGAACATGGTTTCTTTTGTTGATTTTTTTTTTTTTTTTTTTAATCACTTTTTTTTTTTTTTTTTTTTGTGGTACGCGGGCCTCCCTCTGCTGCGGCCTCTCCCGTTGCGGGCGAACCCGGTTCCCCTGCATCGGCAGGCGGACGCGCAACCACTGCGCCACCAGGGAAGCCCCCCTTCTGTTGATTTTAAATGGCTCTGATTTCCTCAGCTGGCAAGACCTACATTGCCACTCACAGGCTTAAAAACAGACGTAATGCCACAACACGGGCCACAAATTTTATATAACTCTTACTCCTCATCTGCTGGAAGCACATACTATATGCACTGGGTATGGGCCTCCATTTTTGTTCTATTTTCCAGCATGACCTTATGTAGGGGGCAGCTTTGCCATGCAGTGGTTCTTAAAATGTTATCCCTGCATAAGCAGCATTGTCCTGACCTGGGAACTTATTAGAAATGCAGATGTACCGAGTCAGACACTCTGAAGGTATAGCCCAGGAATCTGTATTTTAACAATCCGGATGCAGTGATATGGATGCTTACTAAAGTTCGAGACCATGACTGGGAGCAAGATCTCTGAGGACAACAGAATATCACAATAACCATTCTCCTGGCCATGAAAAAGGGGAATGTTATCTGAAAAACTTATGATTTTAATTTTCAGTCCAATTCTTCCTTAATCCCTCTACTCCAAACCTGCATCATCTTAAAAAGGAAGTCATGGGCTTCCCTGGTGGCGTAGTGGTTGAGAGTCCGCCTGCCAATGTAGGGGACACGGGTTCGTGCCCCGGTCTGGGAGGATCCCACATGCCGTGGAGCGGCTGGGCCCGTGAGCCATGGCCGCTGAGCCTGCACATCTGGAGCCTGTGCCCCGTAACGGGAGAGGCCACAACAGTGAGTGACCCACGTACCGCGAAAAAAAAAAAAAAAGGAAGTCATAAAGGTATTAAATTCTCAAGTTTTGACTTCTTGGTCTTAATTTCCCCTACCCTCTCTCACATAATTTTTAAGAGCATTCTTCATCGGAAAACATGCAAAATGGAAGTAAAAGGGTATATGGTGAAAGTAAATCTCCCTCCCATCCCAGAATCTCAGTCTTTCTTCTTAGGGGAAATCACTGTCAGTAATTTCTTATATATTCCTCTAGAAATATTCAACATATGTAAAAATATATGGATATGGCCTTTTTGTTTTTAAGGAAATAAGAACATACTATACCATCTATTCTATGCCTTGTGCAATTTCTAAATATTTACTGTAAAATATAAAATGTATATGTTTTATGTTATATATATAAAATATATAACAGATATGCTCAGTTTTATAATATTAAAGTGAACATATATGGTAACCTCCACTCAGGTCAAAAAAAAAAAAAAATCAGAACATTGCCAGAACCCTAGAAGCCCTCTGGGTGTGCCTCTCCTCTCAGAGACTACCTGACTTTGGAATAACCTTTTCCATGTATTTCTTTTTTCTTTACTACCTACATATGCATTCTTGAAAAACGTAGTTGACTTTTACCTATATTTAAACTTATGAATAGCATCATATGGCTCCTAACTTTCTATGTCTTATTTTGTTCAACTTCAAGATTGTGAAATTCATCCATATTGTTGTGTTCAGCTGTTTGACAGAGAAGGAAGAACATACCACATTGTAAACAGAATCTCTGAATGGTAGAAGTGATTTTTAAAACAAATATTTTTCTGTATTCCTATATTTTCTGTAATGCATATTACTTCTGTTAATACAAGAGAAATTCCAATAAATGTTACTAAGACAAATTCCTGGCTAAAACTCAGCATGACCCACCTCTGTATCTCTTTGATGTCTATTCCTTAAAAGGAGCATTCTGGTATTTTCAATGCCTGAAGAACATAGTTCCTAAAGAAAACATTCAACTTTAATTATGTATCAATGTAAGATCTTTTTCTTAAGAGTGATGACTTTTCCTAAAGATCTCAAATTGGTTTTATATATATTACCCAATTTATCCTCACACTATACTTGTTAAGAATTTGAGGCATGTGTTTTGAATCACATTAACTAATAGCAATCAGGTTAAATGAAAACTATCATCATACAAAGCCAAACACCATAAAACTCATACCGGAAATTTCATCTTCTGAGTCAGCCTAATGCTTAAGTAAGATCTGGCTTAAAGTTTGCCTGCCCTCAAATCCAGGATACTCTAAAGAATAAAAATAAAGAGTAGAGAATCTGGGCATAAATCAATACCAAAAATCTCAAGATACACTTCAAGCACATCAGAGCTCTCTCCAATCTGCTTAAACTAAAATCCTTAATTATATACATATTTTTATATATATACATATTTATATATATATAAAACTGAACCACATTGCTGTACACTAGAAACTAACACAACACTGTAAATCAACTATACTTCAATAATGAAAAAATATCCTTAAGATTATCCTGAAGAGACATTGCAAACCAGTCCTTTGATAACTAAGCTATTCCATGATGACCACTATGAAAATGGCTGTGGAGAAATAACTTCCCACTTGGCACACACAAGCCACCGTACACAGAGGTATAGTCGCTGTAAGGTGGTAATAGGTTACAAATGAACTAACCACCAAAATAAGCAAGACCTTTGAACCACAGACTTTCTAGAGTAGGAGAGATGTGTGAATATGTAGAAAAGCAGGGTACCACTTATTAAACAACTCAAAAAGTAATTACAGCGATAATGTGCCTTCAGCATTTTTTCATAAGTATCTACTGCTCCCGTCTTTTAACATGTCATTTGGAAACCCAAGCTTTCCACCTTTGTAAGGTACCATTTTTCTTTAGATATGTGCCTTTTTTCTTCCTCATAAGAATCAACTGTAATCATATTGTCAGAATTTCAGCATTTATAATCCATCACGTAACATGAATCATCTTTCAAAGTCTTACCACACGAGATCATGTGGCTTTTCATTTTTAAAATATTTCCTGATAAAGTAATACGATGTGGCCTGAATCCCCGGACCCCAGCTCCACAGAGATGGGTCCAGCTCCTGGGCTGGAGGAAGGAATCAGCCAGAAGAGCAGAACCACAGCCTAGTGGAAGGAAGTCCTGTCTTCCTTCTGTCATTGTGCAATTACATGGGCATTTCTGCAGAGGAGGAGTTAGGAGGAGATACATAAACCAGTACCAGAGATTCCTCCAAGGCAGAAGAATGGGAAGACACTGTCTTTGCAAACTCTTTGAGACAGGTTTTCCTCAAGCCTAGACCATTTCTAGCTATGCTCAGCATTAGTTATGACATCTAAAATTACATGGTCCTCTAATAGTCATATATGTGAAAAATAAGCAAGGGGAGTGGTATTTTGTCATCCAAGTTCTGCATTTAACCTTGCATTGATCCTGTTCCTCCTCAAAGACTCTGTGCATATCTAGAATCTAACAGGTCAACAGATCAATATCTCAAAGGCAAATGTGTCAAGTTGCTTCAATAACATCATTCCCTGAAAGGTGACTCCTGAATCCTAATATACAAAAAAGTTGGAAAAAAGGAATGGGAAAATGAAGTTTCCAACTTATTTTCAAATAAAATAATCCTCCTGCCAATAAACATCATCCCTCAAGTAATATACATACAGGATGTCCCACAAGTCTTAGTGCAGTAACTTAGAAGTATAAATGCTACAAATGTATAATAAAATATGATTTGAAAGTTAATTATATAAATTTCTTTTTAAAATATTTAGCAAAACATAAACTTTGTTATTCAAAATACAAAAAATAGAATAACTATAAAAGAAATTTAAATTAATTTTGTAAATGATATTTATTAAGTTTGTTGCATTTATAGTCCTAAAGTTATGAAAGTTTGCAACTACACTAAGACTCTGAAAGATCTTAGAAGTCACTTTCCTTAATGTTACACTTCTTCTAGCGCTCTTTCAATGAAAATGGGTTGCATTCCAATCTCACTAGAGAGAAATGTCAATCTAAGGACTGCCTAGCCACAGATAAACTTTTCTGTTATTTTTGTTAAACAACTGCTAAATAGAAATAAACAAGTATTTGAGATGCTACTTTGGTAAAGCAGAGTGCCCTGGATACCCAAATTTTCCATCACTCCAAGAAATTCTCACCAACCTGAAATCTAGCACAGGGAACTACCCCTGTAGAGTCATACGAATAACTGAAAACCAAAAGATGACTCTTCCTTAACCTTCCCCATGGTTGCTATTAACCTGCCACAGAGAACAAGCTAGGAATCTTCCACTTGGTATAAAATTTCCTAAGGCCAGCCTCTGATAAAAGCAGATCACCAGAGGAAATGCAGGGTGTTCCCTATCTGCAAAATTTCTGATAAATGGTTCTCAAAGTGGACATTAGGTGTTCATCAGGACAACCTAGGGAGACTATTTAAATACTTATTTCTGGGCTCTAGTCCAGACTTACTAAACTAAGTTCTGAAGTTAGGGCCGAGATATATGCATTTTAAAAGTCCCCCAAGTGGTTCTGGTGCACACTAAAGTTTGAGAAGCACTGTCTAGCATACAATTACACACCACCACTGGTTTGGGTTCGAGTACCACATTCCTACTGTGTTAAGGTCTTAGGATGCTTTATACCACTTGAGGGAAACTGCTACATTGGCGGTCCCCAGTGAATCATGATCCCTGGTATTCATGCCTTTGTGTAATTCCTCTCATAATGATTTGGTCACATGACTAGACTTAGCCTTTGGGACATTAAGGCATGATGCAAGCAGAGGCTTGATTAGCACTTGCACAATGAAGATTGTCTTGGAATGCTCCTTTTGGAAGCCAGTAACCATGCCATAAAGAAGCTTAGGATAGACTACTGAATGGTGAGATGCCATGTGGAAAATGTCTCTGAAGGATGAGAAACTATCTTGTACATTTCAGTTCCAGCACAGCTCCCAGCTGAATGAAGCCACCCAAGTGACCCCAGGTATACCACAGGAGAATTCCCAATGGAGCCCAGGTAATACGCAGAATTGTGAGAAACCGTTTTTAAGGAACTAAGTTTGGTGATGGTTGTTATAAAGCAATAGATAACTAAAACACAACTACTTCAGGTTTTTTAAAAATGTGTCATGTGATATAATCTCTAAAACTGCTACTGTTAATAGCTAACACTTTATTGTATACTTACTATGCAAATTATTCCAAGTGCATCACATGTATTAACTTATTTATGACGTAGGTTCTGTCACCTCCATTTTGCAGATCAAAAAAATGAAGCTTTAGGAGGTCAAGAAATGTCTTCAAGGCCACATAATTAGTGTCAAGCCATAGAATTATAACAGTCATTCCAAACATTATATACTATGATCATCCTTGCCAGGTACAGTAGGCTTTTCACTGAACTCTCTGCCATTCTTTTATCTATATTCTTGTTTCTTCTAATTCAGACATTTGAGTATAGATAGAGCTTCTGCTTGTACTACACTTCACTAGGCTCTGAAGAGAGCCTAAGATTCCTGATGCACACATCACAGTTGCTAGGTGCTAGTGCTTTGGCTGCCTAGCAACAGATGTTTCTTTATTCCAGTCAGGTGTGAAGAGCAAGCCCTGTCTTCCAACAATAAAAGACACAGTGATTTCTCATTGCTTTGTCATTGATTAAAAAAAAACAAACTATAATCAAAAAGGCACACAATTGAGCCTGGAATAAATCTATTCAATCCTCCTGCTTTCACATAGTAACATTCAAACAATCAAAACTACTCATCCTCTAAATGTCTGCAAGGAGACATCATCCAGGACCAAGTTTATCCATTAAGAAGGACTTCTTAACTCTGAGAGTTTTAGACACTGTATTACAGTGCCAGAAATGTACAATTAAAATGTGTGCATTTTATGTTATGCAAATTATACATCAATAAAGTTATTTAAAATTTAAAAAGAAGAACATACACCAATAACTTGGAAGATGGGAAAAGAAGATTTCAGTGGCTGCTTAAGCATTCTAAAGGCTTCGTCTTTGGAAAAATTTGGACACAGTGAACAAGTTTAAGTTTTATTAATAAAATTTAGAGTTAAGTACATATGCTAAAATTTAGGCAGAACCAATTTAAAAATATACACTCTATAACAGAGGTCAGGAAACTTTTTCTGTAAAGGGTCAGACAGTTAATGTTTTAGGCTTTTCAAGTTTTACTGTATCTGTCACAACTACTCAACCCTACTATTGTAGCAATAAAAGCAGTCATAGATAATACATAAATGAGTATGGCTGTGTTCCAGTAAAACTTTATTTATAAAACCTGGCAGAGGGCCCGACTTAGCCCAATGGCTATAATCTGCTGATCCCCTGATCTAGGACTTTCAAACTAGCAGATAAACAAAAGAGAAAGAGGGCAATAAAGAAAAATTTGTCCATCCAACAGAAGGTGGAAAGGGGTGGGGGGTTAAGAGCAGGGGAAAAGAATGAAAAAAAACTTTAAGAAAGATAAAGAAATCCAAATCATTTATCACAATAAATGGCGAAGGGTTAAATTCAACTATTCTAAGACTACTAGATTGGATTGAAAAAGCAAAAATTTCTTAAATAGGGATGAAACAAAATTCAGTCATAATGATTATAATATATATATATTATAAGCAAAAGGCTAAAAAAAATTGGAAAAAGACATGCCTCCCTTTAAGGTAAACAACAAAAAACAATTACTGGAACTAATGTAAGACTAGTGTACGGAGCAAAAAGATAGTCACACACAACAAAGCCTCAGGATATACAAAGCAAAAGCAGTCCAAATTAAAGGGAGAAATGACAAATTCATAATAATAGATAATTTTAATGTGGAAGAATTTAACAAAGTTTTTTTCAGAAGCTGATTATCCAAACAGACAAAAAAAAAATTTCAGTTTGGACAACAGGTTTGAATCAATAGCTATTTACATATAAAGGGAGAGCGATGCAACAATATCCTTCTTTTCAAACACACACTGGAATTTTTTTTTTAATGAGCCATGAGTTAAGTCACAAAGGACATCAACAAATTTCAAAGAAATATCCATCATAGAGACCATATTCTCTGACAATGTTCAGACACTAAAGACTCCTAAATAACACATGGGCTAAAAGAAAAATTATGAGGAGTACAAAATATTTTTTAAAGTATGACAATGAAACAAATACTGTTCCTGTAATCAGTCTGTAATCTAGTAGAGGAAAAAGACAATGATCATTCAAAAATTAATATATATTATGCATTGTAGCTATATACATATACACACATACATACTAATTATACAATATATAATAGCAAAGTGTACTAAGGGCTATAAAAGAAAAGCAGAGCAAGCCAAGAGAACATGTCACTTAGGGTTTCTCTGAGAAAAATGACATTTTGGGGGGTGGGGGAAGGAGGAGGGGATGCACATCCCAGGCAAAGGGAAGAGCATGTAAAAAGGGCCTCAGGAGAGAAGGAACAAGGGGTATTAGAGAACTGAAAGGCAGGCAGTGGTGCTGGAGTGCAGGAGCAAGGGACAGAGTAACCTGAGACAAATGAAAATAAATTACACCTAGGAAAAGGAGATTCTTGAAATATAAAAATAGGATAAAAGAAACAAGAACTGTTTTAGTCAAATTAAACATCTTTAAAAATATAAAAAGCATTATTCCCATTTAACTGGAAAAGTCCTAAGGAAGTATTCTAAATTTACAATTCTCAAGAATTTGTTATTCATCTCTTAACTGCCATTACCTTGGCCAGAACAGCAGTCATTTATCCAGGTCCCATCTTAAACTATAAGTATGTTAAGATTTTTTAAGGTATTTTTAAGTTATTAAAATCACCCTTCATACCTATCAAGAACATCTTTCCACAATCAATTGACCTCAATATTCATGGAATGGCACAAATAATTCCAGCTGTAGAATCAAATAGCCCTGGATTTCAAGATGTTACCTATCCCTTCTAATTCTTAGATTCCACATCTGTAAAATGGGGTTAATAATCAAACTTGATGATGGGGATTTATAGAGTCTAAGTGACAATGTATGAATGAAGAATGGTATAATGTGATAAAACGAAGACAAACTTGGCGCAAATCCCAACCCCACCACTTAAGAGCTGTGTGACTTTGAGCAAGTTACTTAACATCTCACTGCCTAGGTTTCCTCCTCTGTGGCATATGTTTCAAATAGTACCTACCCTTATAGTTTTAAGAATTAAATAATTCATGTAAAGTACTTATCACTCCATATATGAGAATTGCAATTAGTAATAAAATTTTTTATTGTTGTTCTATACTTAAGAAAAGTCCTTTCTAACAGTCTCATTAACAAGATTTGAGGAGACCTTCTTCCACTCTGCCCTCAGTCAAGTCATTAAAACTGACAATCCTAGGGACTCTCATTTTCCTCTAAGGGTTATTAGACGTTGGAACATATTAACAGGTAAACTGTCATTATTTCTAAAAACTTTTTTCAGTAGCATAATGCGCCACTACTTCGTTAGGACCATTACATGTAATCCTTCCTGAAGATTGGGATTCTTTTGTAGAACAGAACTCTTGAGATTCCTTTTAAGTCAATAAATTAGTGATTTCATTTAAAGTTCCCACAACTTGCAAATTCATTAGATATTTTTACTGCCTATAATTTTGCGTTTCAAAATGCATGCTAAGTTCCATAAAAAATCAGGGTCTTATATGTAGTTCAATGTACTTGGTGCAACTGTTATAAATTAGCTTCAACTCCTTCAGATAGAATAAAACAATCACAAAACTCCAAAACTGTGACATTCTAAGCAAAACTGGGCCACTCCAAGAATTTTTACTGAAATTGAGTTAGATTTACAATGTTAAATCCAATCTCTTTATTTATAATTAACATACAATCTATATTAGTTTCAGGTGTACATCAATTCGACATTATGAAATAATCACCAAAATAAAACCAGTTATCATCCGTCACCATACAAAGCTGTTACAGTATTACTGACTATATTCCCTACATGTACATTACAACCTCCTGACTTATTTATTTTATAGCTATAAATTTGTACCTTTTAATCCCCTTCACCTATTTTGCTCATACCCTTATGCCCCTCCCCTCTGGCAACCACCAGTTTGTTCTCTGAATCTATGAGTCTGTTTCTCTTTTGTTTGTTTATTTATTTTTTAGATTCTACATGTAAGTCAAATCATATGTAAATCCAATCTCTCTACACCAAAAAATATCACGGCTCTTCCACAGTATCCCAGAAGCTGAATTACTTGAAAGAAATCCAATACAAAAAAGCTGGGAACTTAACCAATTCAATCGGCCCAAATTCAGGGGGGTTCCACAGGGTGGACTGTCTCTTCTAGGGCTCTTGGCCTACCTAGCATCAAAACTACCATTCAGGGTAGAAATTAAGACTCTGAAAGAGGTTCTGAGTAAGAATAGCTCAATTTTTAAAAGTGAGGAACTTGATAAATATGATCTTGCTGAAGATTTAGTCCTGTTTCAGTTAGTGTATCAGAGACCATTGTGGCATTAAATTTACAAACTGGCTAATATTCTAATAAATAATTTGCTTCCTATTTAGTTAAATGTAAACAGACAACCCCCAAACTGTCTCTATATATCTTTAAAACATCTAAAATTGCTTTGAAATAGCCTCCGTGAAAATAGAAATGTTACAGCCAAAACACAACATTGAGATACAGAATATAACTTTCTTTTATAAGAATTTTCAATACAGTTTCACAGAATAATAGAATATCTGGGTTTAAAGGCTGAGAGGAAACTTTTTAAACCATCGTGACTCATTTTACTGAGGAGGAAACTAAAATGCAGTAAAATCGTTTAATGCAGAAATCCATTATAAGGAAGGAAAATTTCCAACAAAACTTCAGGGTTCTAATACTTCAAAAGGCTAATTTTTTGGCCATTACAAGTGCAAAAGCAGCTCTCCCAGATGCCAACCGTAATGGACGATCAGAATATGTAATTGGTGATAGCTGCTGAATTGACTAAATGGAAGCAATGATCCTACTTCATGGGATTAAGTTAGACCCAAACTTTAAGAAAAATAAAGTATTTTGTTCCTTACACACTAATAGGGATTTTCTTTCTTTCTGTGAATGATGGATTTTGTTAGTATTTTAAACTATTGCTTTGCTTCTAAAGAGTCATTCACCTTTAGTTAAAAATTAAAAGATAATGATATTAGTAGTAGTGGTAGTAGTAATAGAGCAGTAATCATAATAGTAATAATGTCTAACACTTATGTAGCACTTAAGTAAGTGCTGGGCACTGCTTAGGACATTAATCTCTACATTTAATCATTTAGTCAGCTAACTATTACATTAAGTGCATTTAAACCTTACAATTACCTTGTGAAGAAGGCATACTATTATTCTCATCTAATAGATGTGGAAACAAGGTACAAATAGGTTAAGTAATTTATCCAATATCCTCATGGCTAGTAAGTAGCGGAGCCAGAATACAAACCTACACAGCCTGATTTCAGAGTAAAAATAATTCATTTTATCAATGGAATTAAATGAACTACATATAAATAATACTAAGGACATCAAAAACAAACACATTGCATAATTTTTGAATTAGAAAAAAAACAGAAAAATTCACCTTGTTTTTCTTCCCTTTTAAAACCTGAGTCCCCAAATGACAAAATATATTTCAATCTACATATGTAAAAAGACTGCAAATACCCTAGTATATCCTATTATTTTCTTCCACCATCTATTCCACAAACTACTCTTTTTTTTTCTAGCTCTCTCAGAAGTTAGAAGTGAATCACCGCATCCATGTAAATTAACTAAAGGACTAAGAATTAAGGCCGCCTACATCCACATGACATTATCATTTGTGCCAAGAAATTATGACCCACAAAGATAAAGCTGTAAATCATTAAATAACTTCATTGTTCACTTCAGGAACCTCCCAAAAGTCCATTTATCTCAACAATAGTCTATTCAAACAGTTCCCTTTTCACAATATTCCCTCAGCTGTGCAAATAACTCACTCATCAAACAGTTGCATACTTTTAAGACTTGGTTAAAATCCTTGCCTCACTGTTTCTACTAATTCTAAACTATTATATCATAAATTTTGCCCCATTTCAATCGTATCACCGCATTGACAGACCCACCTTACACATCTCAAGGTCACACCTGAAATTCTACAATATCTGCCCATGACCTCTCCATTGTGAAGTCCACTAAAGACTCCATCCAGGTGTGATCTCCTTACTGTAGTAGGCAGTAAACTCAGTCTTGCTTAGTCAACAAGCCATTCAGGCCTTCTTTGGGGAAGTGGACAATCAACAGAAGATAACATTCCCTGTTCCATTTCAGCTGCTCTCTTCATAACTCCTTTTTTAAAAATCTCTTCTTCTAGACCACAGGTGAAATTAAATATACCAGGAAATCAGATCATTATAGAAAAAGAAACATAAACCAGCAATTGAAAGGGGGCCAAGTAAAGCTAATAATAAATTCAACATGAAACTTCAAACTATATTTAATTGTAACCACAGTTTAAGCTGAATTGGGTTAATTACACATTTCATAATGGTTTTAAAGCATCCCTAAAATTGAGGTTTAAAAAGAAACAAGGAAAAAATGCCTTGAAATGTCAAAGTTTAAATAAAGTATTCTGCCATCTGATTAGATTTAACAAAAATTTCTTATATTTTAACTCATATGCCTCTACTGTTATATATCAAATATGGGTATATGAAATATAGTTTTAATCTTTGAAGACTAAAAATTATTTAAACCCATATAATATTTAGAAAATGAAATTTTAAAAAATCCATTCATTCATCTATTATTTAGTATATTCTAGTTTTTTAAGGATGATCTTTTAAATTATACCCCATCTCATTTCCAAAAGGATTTGGGATGGCTGACAAAAATACATTGAGCAGACTAAAATAAACAGATGAAGGAAAATGAAGAAAAAAACGTACAATCTCTCTCTCTCTCTCTCTCTCTCTCTCTCACACACACACACACACACACACACACACACACACACACATCAGTCAAATAACTTTGTTTCAGATACAAAGAACCAAAAGAAGTTTCTAACACACACACACACACACACACACACACATCAGTCAAATAACTTTGTTTCAGATACAAAGAACCAAAAGAAGTTTCTATAGCTTTCTCAGAAAGGGCATACTGCAGATATGGTAGATATTGTTTTAGATTAGGAGTGCTGTTTAAGTGAATTAAGTGAATCACAGTTATGTGGTTGGGAGGAGAGGAGGCAGAGTAAAAGTCAAGGAATCAAGACCAGTAACAGGACGAGCATGACCATAATCAGCAACCCAAGGAACACCTTTTGGAAATGCTCAGATAACAAAGAGAAAGATATAGATTCAGATAGATTTTGCCCTCATATTATGTCACCTTTATTCATGTGCCTTCAAAAAAAATGAATGGAAATATTAAAATTATACTTTAATTTCTATATATAAAATATATCAAGAAAAAATAAACATTAAGAAAATAAGCTCCTATTAGCAAAATGTATTGGCTATATTGTATTCAACACAGCACTTACCTTCGCTGATGGCATGGGGCTTAACAATGCAACAAGTAGTACAACTGGTAAATTTAGCAGTGTTTGCTGGCCCACAAACTCCACTCGAAGGAAAAAATAACTCCGTTTCCTAAAGACAGAGAGAAATGACTTTGGCACATGTAATCCTGTTACATATCTGTAAAACAACTCAGGAAATGTGCACAGGATACTATTATCCAGGTACTTCAGAGAGGAGCTAAAGCAGAGGATATGGGGGAAGTGTTTGCCTCAGGAAGGCCCCAGAGGGTCCTGCTCCATTACAATCTCTTCTCAAACTCCTAGGATATTTACGTGAGAGGGGAAGAAATATGCAATTACTTTTAAAGTTTCACAACATAAATTCTTTTCTTCAAATTTTCTAAAAATGCTTTTTACAAAGACTAACTGAACCTTGTTTTAAGTCTTAAAAGAACATATAAAGAAATATTAAAGCAATGACAATATGTATCATTCTATCTCAGGATTAAAGCTGAGAATGTCTTAACATATTTTGAATATTGGACGTAATCAATATAAAGTCCTTACTTTACCCAAAGCATCAGTTTATGAGACACAGGTCCAATTTTAAACTTTTCATTAAAATATGTAAAATTCAATTAAAAATTAGGAAATCTTTATAGAAAGAGATTAGTATTCAAGAATCAGAGCTACAGTTAGTTAAAACTAATTAACTACACATAGTGATAAAGTCAAATCACATGAACCTTATTTTATAACCAGATTCAGGCTGTGCTATTTGCTTTGCACATAGTTCATTAAAATAACCACCCAGCAATTTGAACTAGCCACAAAGATGGCCACACTAATCAGTAAACTATTTAGACATATGCTTTCCTGCTTCTAAACTTTTACTACTATTATTTCTATTCCCTACAAAGCCCTCTGTCCCAAAGAACCATACCAACGTGTAAAGGGTCACTTTAAATATTACCTCCCCCAGGAGCCCCTTCTGATGCACCCCCAATCAGTACACTGTACTCCTCCAAAGTTGTGGTTATTTTGGTAATTGCCCCCCATGAATTATAAATTTGAAGAAAAGAACTAACTTGCATGGCCGTGTAGGTCCTTTAGCATCTAAAACAAATAGCTCAGAGTAAATACTCACTTTTCACTGAATTTAAAAATTGAAAGATCATACGATGTGTTAGTGTACCACACTGGTGTTCATTAAAAAAAAAAAACGATCTCGGGAAGACGAGGAAATGTTCAAATAGTAGCATATATACTTGAGTGATTCTGGGGTTAATGACACTTTAGAATTAAAATGTTCCATTCCTTAGACAAGTATCTTTCTATCGTATTGCTGTCTTTGCTTATTATTCTTCTTGATCAGTAACAGCAACTACCACTTGTAGGCCTGTACCAGATGCTTTGATTACACGTTCTCAGAGAAAGTGTAAGGTACAGGTGAAAACTCAGATACCTACAGGGTCCTGGTAGGTAATCAATGAGTGAATGAAGTAAACCTGGTGTGACAAGAAGGCATGGTAGAGGGCTGCAAACTGGAAAGGGCGTGTCCTGTCTACAGTTCCCCTTTCTCTGCTTCCTTTGCAACAAAACTCCTCAAAAGAGATGTCTTTATTCTCTGTCTTTACTTCTTCTCTTCCATTTCCTCTTAAACTTACAACTAATTAGTCTTTCATTCCACAAAGGCTATTCATGAAAATCCCTAATTACCTCCACCGTTGCCAAGTACCCTGGTTAATTCTCAGACCTCACCTTACCTGACCCAACAGCATTTGACACCATTGATCCCTATATCCTGGAATGCTTTCATCACCTGCTTTTCTTCCCACTGCTCCTTTTCAGTCTCCTTTGATGATTTTCTCCCCTTTGGCAGACCCCTAAGTATTAGAGCGGGGTCTAGTACTATCTATTGTCACTATTCTATCTATTATCACTGTTCTACCTATTGTCACTCTCTTGTTGAGGCCCTCAAGTCCCATGGCTTTAAATGCTAGCTGTATTCTGATGTCTCCTACATTTTAACCTCCAGCCCAACCTCCTCCCTAAACTCCACATCCATATCTATCTACCACTTACAGACATTTCATATTTAAAACATCCAAAACAGACTTCGAATTTCCACTATCTCCCATAAATCTGTACAATCCCACCCTTTTCCCTACCCTTCAATTGCACAAGCCAAAAATAAATAACAAAAAACAAAAATAAAGAACACAGTGATTCTTGATTCCTCTCCACCTGTCCAATCTATCAGGAAATCCTTTAAAATATAACCAGAATCCAACCACCTATCTCCACATCTGTCACCTTGGTCCATGTGACATGCCACCACCATCTCTCCCTTTAATGACTGCACTAACCTCCTAACTGATCTCCCATTCCAACTTTTCCCACAACACAAGTACCCCTACCCTGCCTGGTCTATTATTAACACAGCAGTCAGGATGAAGCTAACAAAAACAGATCATGTCACTCCTCTGCACAGAACACTCCACGACCTCCTATCTCATTCAGAATGAATTTCAAAGTCCTAGATATCCTACAAGGCCTTATGTGACCTGGGCCCTGGCTATATCTGACCTAATCTCTAGCTATTTCCATGAAACACATTTCTGCCCCAGCATCACTGGCCTCACCTCCTCACTGTTCCTTGAACATAGCAAATATGTTCCCACCTCAGAGTTTTTGCATGTATTGTTTCCTTACTTGCTGGAACACTCTTTCCCCCAGACATTTGCTTGGATTTCTCCCTCACTTCCTTCTGATTGCTCCTCAAACCACATATTGTAAGGGCTTTCTATATGCTATATTTAATAGCATTCAACATCTCTACTCCACACACAATCCTGGTCTTTTTCTATGTCCTTCCCCTGCTTTATTTTCTTCAGAGCAATTACTAAAGATATCAGAGTTATAGGTCTATTTATTTACTATTTGACATCCCCCTCATCAGAAAAGCTATAAGCTCCATGAGTCAGGACTTTGCTTTTTTCACAGCAGCTTCTCAATAGTTTAGAATGACTGAAATTCAGAAACATTTTATTTAACATATGTAGAATTTATATAGACACAGACACTCAGAAAGGTTAAGAAACAAGCCCTTGCAAGTTAGCAAGTGGCAAAGTCATGATTCAAATCCAGGTCATACTGACTCCAAAGTCCTGAACTTTTTCTATCACCTTTCTTTCAGATGTAAAAAGCTATGCTAGAGGGGAGACCTTCAAGATGGCGGAGGAGTAAGACATGGAGATCACCTTCCTGCCCACAAATACATTAGAAATACATCTACATGTGGAACGTGGGGTTTGCTTTCTGCATCTAATTTGTTTCTGGTTTTCTGCTTATTGTAGTTTAGTATTTAGAATTTATTATCATTGGTAGATTTGTTTATTGATTTGGTTGCTCTCTTCCTGTTTTTTATATATAGATATATATACATTTTTCCATTTTCTCTTTTTGTGAGTACATATGAGTATGCTTCTTTGTGTGACTTTTGTCTGTATAGCTTTGCTTTTACCATTTGTCCTAGGGTTCTGTCTGTCTATTCTTTTTTTTTAGTATACTTTTTAGTGCTTGTTATCATTGGTGGATTTCTTTTTTGCTTTGGGTGCTCTGTTCTTTCACCTTTTTTGTTTTAAAAAATTACTTCTTAATTTTCAAAATTCTTACTAATTACTTTAATTTTTTTATTTTTCATAATAATTTTTACTTTAATAACTATTTTATTTTACTATTATTTTCTTTCTTTCTGTTTTTCTCCCTTTTCTTCTGAGCCGTGTGGCTGACAGGGTCTTGGTGCTCCAGCCAGGTGTCAGGCCTGTGCCTCTGAGGTGGGAAAGCCGAGTTCAGGACATTGGTCCACGAGAGACCTAAGGCTCCACATAATATCAAAGGGCAAAAGCTCTCCCAGAGACCTCCATCTCAACGCTAAGACCCAGCTCCACTCAACGACCAGCAAGCTAGAGGGCTGGATACCCTATGCCAAACAACTAGCAAAACAGAAACACAGAACACAACCCATTAGCAGAAAGGCTAGCTAAAATAATAATAAGGTCACAGACACCTGAAACCACACCACCGGATGTGGTCCTGCCTACCCGAGAGACAAAATCCAGCCTCATACACCAAAACACAGGCACGAGTCCACTCCACCAGGAAACCTAAACAACCCACAAAACTAACCTTAGCCAATGGGGGAAGACACCAAAAACAACAGGAACTACGAACCTGCAGCCTGAGAAAAGGAGGCCCCAAACACAGTAAGATAAGCAAAATGAGAAGACACAGAAACATACAGCAGATGAAGGAGCAAGGTAAAAACCCAGCAGACCAAACAAATAAAGAGGAAATAGTCAGTCTACCGGAAAAAGAATTCAGACTAATGATAGAAAAGATGATCCAAGACTTGGAAATAGAATGGAGAAAATACAATAAACGTTTAACAAGTACCTAGAAGAACTAAAGAGCAAACAAACAATGATGAACAGCACAATAAATGAAATTAAAAATCCTGTAGAAGGAAGCAAGAGCAGAATAACTGAGGCAGAAGAACAGAAAAGTGACCTGGAAGATAAAATATTAAAAATAACTACCACAGAGCAGAATAAAGAAAAAAGAATGAAAAGAATTGAGCACAGTCTTAGAGACCTCTGGGACAACATTAAACACACCAACACTCGAATTATAGGAGTCCCAGAAGAAGAAGAAGAGAAAAAGAAACGGACTGGGAAAATATTTGAAGAGATTATAGTTGAAAACTTCCTAAAATGGGAAAGGAAATGGTTAATCAAGATCAGGAAAAGAGTCCCATACAGGATAAATCCAAGCATAAACACGCCAAGACACATATTAATCAAACAATCAAATATTAAATACAAAGAAAAAATAGTAACAGCAGCAAGGGAAAAACAACAAATAACATACAAGGGAATCCCCATAAGGTTGACAGCTGATCTTTCAGCAGAAACTCTGCAAGCTGGAAGGGAGTGGCAGGACATATTTAAAGTGATGAAAAGGAAAAACCTACAACCAAGATTACGCTACCCAGCAAGGATCTCATTCAGAATTGACAGTGAAATTAAAATCTTTAGAGACAAGCAAAAGCAAAGAGAATTCAGCACCACCAAACCAGCTTTACAACAAATGCTAAAGGAACTTCTCTTGGCAGGAAACACAACAGAAGGAAAAGACCTACAATAACAAATCAAAAACAATTGAGAAAACGGTAATAGGAACATACATATCAATAACTACCTTAAATGTAATGGACTAAATGCTCCAACCAAAAGACAAAGACTGGCTGAATGGATACAAAAACAAGACCCATATATATGTTGTCTACAAGAGACCCACTTCAGACCTAGGGACACATAGACTGAAAGTGAGGGGATGGAAAAAGATATTCCATGGAAATGGAAATCGAAAGAAAGCTGGAGTAGCAAGTCTCATATCAGACAAAATAGACTTTAAAACAAAGACTATTACAAGAGACAAAGAAGCACACTACATAATGATCAAGGGATCAATCCAAGAAGAAGATATAAAAATTGTAAATATTTATGCGCCCAACATAGGAGACCCTCAGCTAAAAGCCATAAAAAGGGAAATCGACAGTAACACAATCATACTAGGGGACTTTAACACCCCACTTTCACCAATGCACAGGTCATCCAAAATGAAAATAAATACGGAAACACAAGCATTAAATTACACATTAAACAAGATGGACTTAATTGATATTTATAGGACATTCCATCCAAAAACAACAGAATACACTTTCTTCTCAAGTGCTCATGGAACACTGTCCAGGATAGATCATATCTTGGGTCACAAATCACGCCTTGGTAAATTTAACAAAATTGAAATTGTATCAAGTATCTTTTACAACCACAGTGCTATGAGACTAGATATCAATTACAGGAAAACACCTGTAAAAAATACAAACACATGGAAGTTAAACAATACACTACATAATAACCAAGAGATCACTGAAGAAATCAAAGAGGAAATCAAAAAATATCTAGAAACAAATGACAATGAAAACACGATGACCCAAAACCTATGGAATGCAGCAAAGACGGAAGTTTATAGCAATACATTCCTACCTCAAGAAACAAGAAACATCTCAAATAAACAACCTCACTTTATTCCTAAAGCAATTAGAGAAAGAAGAACAAAAACACCCAAAACTTAACAGAAGGAAAGAAATCATAAAGATCACATCAGAAATAAATGAAAAAGAAATGAAGGAAACAATAGCAACAATAATAAAACTAAAAGCTGGTTCTTTGAGAAGTTAAACAAAATTGATAAACCACTGCCAGACTCATCAGGAAAAAAAGGAAGAAGACTCAGATCAATAGAATTAGAAATGAAAAAGGAGAAGTAACAACTGACACTGCAGAAATACAAAGGATCATGAGAGATTACTACAAGCAACTATATGCCAATAAAATGGGAAACCTGAAAGCAATAGAAAAATTCTTAGAAAAGCACAACCTTCTGAGACTGAACCAGAAAGAAATAGAAAATATAAACAGAACAATCACAAGCACTGAAATTGAGACTGTGATTAAAAATCTTCCAAAAAACTAAAGCCCAAGACCAGATGGCTTCACAGGCGAATTCTATCAAACATTTAGAGAAGAACTAACACCTATCCTTCGCCAACTCTTCCAAAATATAGCAGAGGGAGGAAAACTCCAAAATTCATTCTACAAGGCCACCATCACCCTGATACCAAAACCAGACAAAGATGCCACAAACAGAGAAAACTACAGGTCAATATCACTGATGAACACAGATGCAAAAATCCTCAACAAAATACTAGCAAACAGAATCCAACAGCACATTAAAAGGATCATACACCATGATCAAGTGGGGTTTATCCCAGGATGCAAGAGTTCTTCAGTATATGCAAATCAATTGATGTGATAAATCATATTAACAAATTGAAGGAGAAAAACAATATGATCATCTCAAGAGATGCAGAAAAAGCCTTCAACAAAATTCAACACCCATTTATGATAAAAACCCTCCAGAAAGGAGGCATAGAGGGAACTTACCTAAACATAACAAAGGCCATAGATAACAAACCCACAGCCAACATCGTTCTCAATTGTGAAAAACTGAAACCATTTCCATCGTATGGAAACAACAAAGTCCCCAAATAGACAAAGCAATCTTCAGAAAGAAAAATGGAGGTGGAGGAATTAGGTGCCCGGATTTCACACTATACTACAAAGCTACAGTAATCAAGACAGTATGGTGCTGGCACAATAACAGAAATATAGATCAATGGAACAAGATAGAAAGCCCAGAGACAAACCCACGCACATATGGTCATCTTATCTTTGATAAAGGAGGCAAGTCCTGAAAGAAATCAAAGATGATACAAACAGATGGATAGATATACCATGTTCTTTGACTGGAGGAATCAACATTGTGAAAATGACTAGACTACCCAAAGCAATCTACAGATTCAATGCATCCCTATCAAACTACCAATGGCATTTTTCACAGAACTACAACAAAAAATTTCACAATTCGTATGGAAACAACAAAGTCCCCAAATAGACAAAGCAATCTTCAGAAAGAAAAATGGAGGTGGAGGAATTAGGTGCCCGGATTTCACACTATACTACAAAGCTACAGTAATCAAGACAGTATGGTGCTGGCACAATAACAGAAATATAGATCAATGGAACAAGATAGAAAGCCCAGAGACAAACCCACGCACATATGGTCATCTTATCTTTGATAAAGGAGGCAAGAATATACAATGTAGAAAAGACTGCCTCTGCAATAAATGGTGCTGGGAAAACTGGACAGCTACATGTAAAAGAATGATATTAGAACACTCCCTAACACCATACACAAAAATAAACTCAAAATGGATTAAAGCCCTAAATGTAAGGCCAGACACTGTAAAACTCTTAGAGGAAAACAGACAGAACACTCTATGACATAAATCACAGCAAGATCCTTTTTGACCCACCTCCTAGAGAAATGGAAATAAAAACAAAAATAAACAAATGGGACCAAATGAAACTTAAAAGCCTTTGCACTGCAAAGAAAACCATAAACAAGACGAAAAGACAACCCTCAGAATGGGAGAAAATATTTGCAAATGAAGTAACTTACAAAGGATTAATCTCCAAAAGTTACAAACAGCTCATGCTGCTCAATATCAAAGAAACAAACAACCCTATCCAAAAATGGGCAGAAGATCTAAATAGACATTTCTCCAAAGAAGATATACAGATTGCCAACAAACACTGAAAGGATGCTCCATATCTGTAATCTTTAGAGAAATGCAAATCAAAACTACAATGAGGTATCACCTCACACCACTCAGAATGGCCATCATCAAAAAATCTACAAACAATAAATGCTGGAGAGGGTGTGGAGAAAAGGGAAACCTCTTGCACTGTTGGTGGGAATGTAAATTGATACAGCCACTATGGAGAACAGTATGGAGGTTCTGAAAAAAACTAAAAATAGAACTACCATATGACCCAGCAATACCACTACTGGGCATATACCCTGAGAAAACCATAATTCAAAAAGAGTCATGCCACAATGTTCATTGCAGCTCTATTTACAATAGTCAGGACACGGAAGCAACCTAAGTGTCCATCGACAGATGAGTGGATAAAGAAGATCTGGCACATATATATAATGGAATATTACTCAGCCATAAAAAGAAACGAAATTGAGTTATTTGTAGTGAGGTGGATGGACCTAGAGTCTGTCATACAGAGTCAAGTTAGTCAAAAAGAGAAAAACAAATACCATATGCTAACACATATATATGCAATCTAAAAAAAAAATTGATCTGATGAACCTAGGGGCAGGACAGGAATAAAAACACAGACGTAGAGAATGGACTTGAGGACATGGGGAGGGGGATGGGTAAGCTGGGACGAAGTGAGAGAGTGGCACGTACTTATATATACTACCAAATGTAAAATAGATTGATAGTGGGAAGCAGCGTCATAGCACAGGGAGATCAGCTCGGTGCTTTGTGACCACCTAGAGGGATGAGATAGGGAAGATGGGAGGGAGATGAAAGAGGGAGGAGATATGAGTATATATGTATATGTATAGCTGATTCACTTTGGTATAAACCAGAAACTAACACACCATTGTAAAGCAATTATACTCCAGTAAAGATGTTAAGAAAAAAAGCAATGCTAAATTGTTCTACCTCTAGTTTAACCAATTATTTTTGTCTCAACTTCTCTAATTTTCATTTTTGCTCAGTTTTTAAAAATATAAACACAAGTTTTTCAAGTACTCATTTACATATGCTGAACATGTATTTAAGGCAAAGAATATAAAGATTGTCACTTAAATGTATCTTAGTGAAAGTGAGTAATCCCGTGCCTTTGCTTTCTCTTTTTCCCTGTACAGGTTGTTGTATCTGTCCCACCTATTAATCAAGGTAATATTTGCAAGAACACTGTTACTAGGCCATTATTATATGGCAACTAATTCAGACTTTAAACAACAAATGTAAAGTCACACAAAAAAATTCATATTCCTCTGTGATTTCAGGTGCTTTAAATATTTTACATAAAGCTTTTCTCTTTCCAAGGTTCCCTGCTATTACTCTTAGCCTTTTACATGACCTAGCCAGGAAGTATAAAGATATGTAACTTTCCCCAAAATAAAACTCACACTCAATTTGATAAGCTTTAAGTATATAGTTTTTTGTACTGTATTTTATACAACAAATTGTTAAGTATATAGTTGCACCATTTCATAAATTTTACCCTGACAAGACCCCATGGTAATCTCACTAAACCATTTGACTAATTTACATTCATATCTTAAATACCATAATAACAGTATTACTAAATGGTTGCCAGTTACAAGTTTCTCTAAAGATTTCACACAGTAATTTTAAATATCACTTTTGTAAAGGACCCAGATTAAGATATTTTAAAAAATAATGACCTCTATTTATTCTATATCAAGTATGAAATCTGTTCTCAGAAAATAATCCAATATTAATGAAATATGAAATCACATGATCAATGCACCCTTATTTACAAATATGAAAAGCATTAGAACCTAACAAAATGTCCAAAGGTAAGGAAATGCTGAACTAAATGTTTTATCCATGCAAGAGACTATTCCGCAGCCATTAAAATTCACTCTTATGACAGTAATCTGGTAACATGTAAAATATTATGATATAATATTAAGTATGAAAAATCACATTAAAATTAAAACCTTGTAAAAATGATGTTTACTATTTAAATTATATAAATGATCAATGGGAACGACTTGGAAGAAATATAACATAATAGGTAAACTATAAACATTGCTGGCAGGATTTCTGATGACAAATTTTCTTTTCCTTCGTTTCCAAATTCTCTGAAAAGTATTTCCATTACTTTCATATTCTGAAAGACTATAATGTTGAAAACAAGGTAGGCTACTACTTTCAACATACTCAGTGGACAGTGGTGGTTAAGCACAGGGGCTCTGGAGCCAGAAGTTCCTGAGCTGGAGTCCTCATGTGATCTCAGCTTCTACAACAGTAAATTGCAATGATATAAACAAATGCAAAGGGTATTTTAGGAATTAAATGAGATACTAACATGCTTAGAACTATGCCTGGGGCACAGTGAGCAGTCAATAAACGTTAGGTTGGTTGTCATTTACAATTCCAAAACTTTTTTTTTTTTAACACCTGTGATCTAGACCCTGGCGGTATCAAAATAAATTAGACATCCTCAGGGAACTCAGAGTCTACTACCAGGATAAATATAAAAACAAATATTTTTAAAACATGGTAGGTAATAGAGGTGTGTGGTAGGCATTAAGCAAGCATCTAGGAAAGGTACCTCACAAAGAATCAAGAAATTGGTAATAGTTAAGCAGAGTTATTGTTATTGTTTTAAGTTTTTGTTGAGGTACAATTAACATACAAACTGCACATATATAAAGGATACATTTGATAAGTTTTGGTATGTTTGCTCCTATAAAAACATTGCCACGGGGCTTCCCTGGTGGCTCAGTGGTTGAGAGTCTGCCTGCCGATGCAGGGGACATGGGTTTGTGCCCCGGTCCGGGAAGATCCCACATGCCACGGAGCAACTAAGCCCGTGAGCCATGGCCGCTGAGTCTGCGCGTCCGGAGCCTGTGCTCCGCAACAGGAGAGGCCACAACAGTGAGAGGCCACAACAGTGAGAGGTCTGTGTACCACAAAAAAAAAACAAAAAACAAAAAACAAAAAAACATTGCCACCATCAAGATAACACAGCTGTCACCCCTCCCTTCTTTTGGTAATCCCTTTCTTCTGCCTCTCCCTGCCTCTCTTACCATCCACCATTACCATTCCCTCCCTTTACCAGTAAAAAGTTGTTCCTGTAGCCATTTATCTGCTTTCTATCATTATAAATTAATTTTCAACAATTTTGCAGACATAGACAACAAAAGCACATACTATATGATTCTAATGTCTTTCACTGAGTAAAATTATTTTGAGATTCATCTACGGGACATCAATACTTCATTCCTTTTTATTGCCAAATAGTACTCCATGTGTTGATATTATGGTTTGCTTAACAACTCACCTGTTAGACACTTAGGTTATTTCTAGTTTCTTGATATCACAAATAAAGCTGTTTTGAACAAAGTTGTCATGTACAAGTCTTTGCATTGGCATTTGCTTTCATTTCTCTTGGGAAAATACTTAGCGCAATGGCTGGTACATAGAATAGATACATGTTTAACATTTTAGGAAACTGCTAAACTGTTTTCCAAAGAGTGTGTACCATTTTATATATACGTTCAAACCGTTTGTCCACTTTTTAATTGGATACTTGTTTTCTTGATAAGAGTGAAATTGTCAAAACAAAGAAATAGATCAATAGAGCATAAGAATGTAGAAATACACTTACACATATATAATCAATAAATTTTTAACAAAGGTGCAAAGGCAATTAAGTGGAGAAAGGATAGTGTTTTCAACAAATGGTGTGGAACAATCAGACATCTAATTCTGATCATACCTCACACCATATATAAAGATTAACTCACAATGGATCATAGAGCTAAATGTAAAATCTAAAACTCTAAAATATCTTACAGGAAACAAAGGAGAAAGTCTTCTTGGGTGAGGTAACAATTTTTTCAATGCCACACCAAAAGCATGATACACGAAAGAACAAGTTGGTAAATTGAACTTCATCAAAATTTTAAAAACTCCAGCTCATCCAAAGACACTGTTAAAGAGAATGAAAATGCGAACTATCCGCTGAGAAAATATTTCAAAATCGTATATCTGGATAAAGAACCTGCATCTATCATATGGAAAGAACTCTGAGCAGAGTTTTAAAGGACAAATAAAAATTACCTGGGCAAAGGAAGACATGGTATTCCAAAGAAGATGGACAGGGCTAGTAAAGGCAATAGATCAAGAACACCACAGTACACAGAGGGAAAGGCAGGATGTAAGACTGGAGAAGAGGCTAGTATTCAGATCATTTTTGTAAAATATTATGTTAAACATGTTGAACATTATTCTGGGGGAAATGGAGTAATTTCAAATATTTTTAGTAGAGTCAGGACATGGAATGATTAGAATTCTTAGGTAGCTCACTCTGAAGCCTATGTGTAAGATATATTTTGAAGGAGAAAAGTATGACCCAGAGCTGTTGCAGCAGCCCAGGTCAGAACTAAAACAGTAATAGTAGGAATGAAGAGGAAGGGGAAAACACAAGATGTTTAGAAGATACTGTATATCCTTCCCTCCTTTGTCATAGATTAGTTGACCATTGGTGCATGGGTTTATCTCCGGGCTTTCTATCTTGTTCCATTGATCTATGTTTCTGTTTTTGTGCCAGTACCACATGGTCTTGATTACTGTAGCTTTGTAGTATAGCCTGAAGTTGGGAGTCTGATTCCTCCAGCTCCGTTTTTTTCCCTCAAGACTGGTTTGGCTATTCGGGGTCTTTTGTGTCTCCGTACAAATTTTAAGACTTTTTGTTATAGTTCTGTAAAAAATGCCATTGGTAGTTTGATAGGGATTGCATTGAATCTGTAGATTGCTTTGGGTAGTAGAGTCATTTTCACAATGTTGATTCTTCCAATCCAAGAACATGGTATATCTCTCCACCTATTTGTATCATCTTTAATTTCTTTCATCAGTGTCTTATAATTTTCTGCATACAGGTCTTTTGTCTCCTTAGGTAGGTTTATTCCTAGATATTTTATTCTTTTTGTTGCAATGGTAAATGGAAGTATTTTCTTAATTTCACTTTCAGATATTTCATCATTAGTGTATAGGAATGCCAGAGATTTCTGTGCATTAATTTTGTATCCTCCTACTTTTGGTAAGAGCGGACATCCTTGTCTTGTTCCTGATCTTAGAGGAAATGCTTTCAGTTTTTCTCCATTGAGATTGATGTTTGCTGTGGGTTTGTTATATATGGCCTTTATTATGCTGAGGTAGGTTCCCTCTATGCCCACTTTCTGGAGAGTTTTTATCATAAATTGGTGTTGAATTTTGTCAAAAGCTTTTTCTGCATCTATTAAGATGATCATATGGTTTTTATTATTCAATTTGTTAACATGGTGTATCACATTGATTTGCATATATTGAAAAATCCTTGCATCCCTGGGATAAATGCCACTCGATCATGGTGTATGATCATTTCAATGTGTTATTGGATTCTGTTTGCTAGTACTGTGTTGAGGATTCTTGCATCTATATTCATCAGTGATATTGGCCTGTAATTTTCTTTTTTTGTAATATCTTTGTCTGGTTTTTGTATCAGGGAGATGGTGGCTTCATAGAACGAGTTTGGGAGTGTTCCCTCCTCTGCAATTTTTTGGAAGAGTTAGAGAAGGATGGGTGTTAGCTCTCCTCAAAATGATAGCATTCACCTGTGAAGCCATCTGGTCCTGTACTTTTGTTTGTTGGAAGATTTTAAATCACAGTTTCAATTTCATTACTTGTGATTGGTCTGTTCATATTTTCTCTTTCTTCCTGGTTCAGTCTTGGAAGGTTATACCTTTCTAAGAATTTGTCCATTTCTTCAAGGTTGTCCATTTTATTTGCATAGAGTTGCTTGTAGTAGTCTCTTAGGATGCTCTGTACTTCTGTTGTGTCTGTTGTAACTCCTTTCTCATTTCTAATTTTATTGATTTGAGTCCTATCCCTCTTTATCTTGACGAGTCTGGCTAATGGTTTATCAATTTTGTTTATCTTCTCAAAGAACCAGCTTTTAGTTTTATTGATCCTTGCTATTGTTTTCTTTGTTTCTATTTCATTTATTTCTGCTCTGATCTTTATGATTTCTTTCCTTCTGCTAACTTTGGGTTTTGTTTCTTGTTCTTTCTCTAGTTCCTTTAGGTGTAAGGTTACATTGTTTATTTGAGATGTTTCTTGTTTCTTGAGGTAGGCTTGTATAGCTATAAACGTCCCTCTTAGAACTGCTTTTGCTGCATCCCATAGGTTTTAGATCATTGTGTTTTCATTGTCATTTGTCTCTAGGTATTTTTTGATTTCCTCTTCGATTTCTTCAGTTATCGCTTGGTTATTTAGTAACGCATTGTTTAGCCTCCATATGTTTGTGTTCTTTACGTTTTTTTCCTGTAATTCATTTCTAATCTCATAGCATTGTGGTCAGAAAAGATGTTTGATACGATTTCAATTTTCTAAAGTTTACTGAGGCTTGATTTGTGACCCAAGATTTGATCTATCCTGGAGAATGTCCCATGCACACTTGAGATAAACTGTAATCTGCTGTTTTTGGATGGAATGTCCTATAAATATCAATTAAATCTATCTGGTCTATTGTGTCATTTAAAGCTTCTGTCTCCTTATTTATTTTCATTTTGCACGATCTGTCCATTGGTGTAAGTCAGGTGTTAAAGTCTCCCACTATAATTTTGTTACTGTCAATTTCCTCTTTTATAGCTGTTAGCAGTTGCCTTATGTATAGAGGTGCTCCTACGTTGTGTGCATATATATTTATACTTCTTATATCTTTTTCTTGGATTGATCCCTTGATCATTATGTAGTGTCCTTCATCGTCTCTTGTAACATTCTTTATTTTAAAGTCTATTTTGTCCGATATGAGAATTGCTACTCCAGCTTTCTTCTGATTTCCATTTCCATGGAATATCTTTTTCTATCCCCTCACTTTCAGTCTTTATGTGTCCCTAGGTCTGAAGTGGGTCTCTTGTAGACAGCATATATATAGGTCTTGTTTTTGTATCCATTCAGCAAGCCTGTGCCTTTTGGTTGGAGCATTTAATCCATTCACATTTAAGGTAATTATCGATATGTATATTCCTATGACCATTTTCTTAATTGTTTTGGGCTTATTTTTGTAGGTCCTTTTCTTCACTTGTGTTTCCCACTTAGAGAAGTTCCTTTAGCATTGTTTTAGAGCTGGTTTGGTGGTGCTGAATTCTCTTAGCTTATGCTTGTCTGTAAAGCTTTTGATTTCTCCATCAAATCTGAATGAGAGGAGGAGAGGGGGAAGATGGCGGAAGAGTAAGACACGGAGATCACCTTCCTCCCCAGAGATACATCAGATATACATCTACACATGGAACAACTCCTACAGAACACCCACTGAACTCTGGAAGAAGAACTCAGACCACCCAAAAGGCAAGAAATTCCCCATGTACCTGGGGAGATCAAAAGAAAAAAGAATAAACAGAGACAAAAGAATAGGGATGCGACCTGCATCAGTGGAAGGGAGCTGCGAAGGAGCAAAGGTTTCCACACACTAGGAAGCCCCTTCGTGAGCGGAGACTGCGGGTGGTGGAGGGGGGAAGCTTCGGAGCCGAGGAGGAGAGCACAGCAACAGGGGTGCAGAGAGCAAAGTGGAGAGATTCCCGCACAGAAGATCGGTGCCAACCAGCACTCACCAGCCGGAGAGGCTTGTCTGTTCACCCGCCGGGGCGGACAGGGGCTGGGAGCTGAGGCTCAGGTTTTGGTTGGATTGCAAGGAGAGGATTGATGGTGTGAACACAGCCTGAAGGGGTTAGTGCACCAAGGCTAGCAAGGAGGGAGTCCAGGGAAAAGTCTGGACCTGCCGAAGAGGCAAGAGACTTTTTCTTCCCTCTTTGTTTCCTGGTGCACGAGGAGAGGGGATAAAGCGCGCTGCTTAAAGGAGCTGAAGAGTTGGGCGCAAGCCGCGGCTAACAATGTGGACCCTATAGACGGGCATGAGACACTAAGGCTGCTGCTGCCACCACCAAGAAGCCTGTGTGCGAGCACAGGTCACAATCCACACCTCCCTTCCGGGGAGCCTGTGCAGCCCAACACTGCCAGGGTCCTGGGATCCAGGGACAACTTCCCTGGGAGAACGCACGGCACACCTGTGGCTGGTGCAACGTTACGCCAGCCTCTGTCCTGCTGGCTTGCCCGGCATCCGTACCCCTCCTTCCCCAGCCTGATTGAGCCAGAGCCCCTGAGGCAGCTGCTTCTTTAACCCCATCCTGTCTGGGAGAAGAAAAGATGCCCTAAGGCGACCTACATGGAGAGGCGGGGCCAAATCCAAAGCTGAGCCCTGGGAGCCGTGGGAACAAAGAAGAGAAAAGGAAATTTCTCCCAGCAGTCTCAGGAACAGCAGATGAAATCTACACAATCAACTTGATTGATGTAACCTGCATCGGTGGAATAAGTGAATAGACAAGGAATCATCCCAAATTGAGGAGGTGGACTTTGAGAGCAAAATTTATTATTTTTTCCCCTTTTCCTCTTTTTCTGAGTGTGTATGTGTATGCTTCTGTGTGAGATTTTGTCTGTATAGCTTTGCTTTCACCATTTGTCCTAGGGTTCTGTCCGTCCATTTTTATTTTTAATTAAAAAAAATTTTTTTTCTTAATAATATTTACTTTAAATTTTAATAACTTTATTTTATTTTATCTTACTTTATTTTATTTTATCCTCTTTTTCTTTCTTTCTACTTCTTCTCCCTTTTATTCTGAGCCATGTGGATGAAAGGCTCTTGGTGCTCCAGCCAGGAGTCAGTGCTGTGCCTTTGAGGTGGGAGAGCCAACTTCAGGACACTGGTCCACAAGAGACCTCCCAACTCCAAGTAATATCAAATGGCGAAAATCTCCCAGAGATCTCCTTTTATTCTGAGCCGTGTGGATGAAAGGCTCTTGGTGCTGCATCCAGGAGTCAGTGCTGTGCCTCTGAGGTGGGAGAGCCAACTTCAGGGCACTGGTCCACAAGAGACCTCCCAGCCCCACGTAACATCAAATGATGAAAATCTCCCAGAGATCTCCATCTCAACACCAACACCCAGCTTCACTGAACGACCAGCAAGCTACAGCTGGACCAGCAAGTGCTGGACACCCTAGGCCAAACAACTAGCAAGACAGGAACACAACCCCACCCATTAGCAGAGACGCTGCCTAAAATCATAATAAGGCCACAGACTTCCCAAAACACACCACCAGACGTGGACCTGCCCACCAGAAAGACAAGATCCAGCCTCATCCACCAGAACACAGGCACTAGTTCCCTCCACCAGGAAGCCTACACAACCCACTGAACAAACTTTAGCCACTGGGGACAGATAACAAAAACAACGGGAACTACGAACCTGCAGCCTGCAAAAAGGAGACCCCAAACACAGTAAGATAAGCAAAATGAGAAGACAGAAAAACACAGTGACCTGGAAGATAAAATAGTGGAAATAACTACTGCAGAGCAGAATTTAAAAAAACAATGAAAAGAACTGAGGACAGCCTCAGAGACGTCTGGGACAACATTAAATGCACCAACATTCGAATTATAGGGGTCCCAAAAGAAGAAGAGAAAAAGAAAGGGACTGAGAAAATATCTGAAGA
>NC_041217.1:61965581-61966229 GCF_002837175.3 Physeter macrocephalus
AGAAAATGCAAGAAACATTTAACAAGGACCTAGAAGAACTAAAGAGGAAACAAGCAATGATGAACAACACAATAAATGAAATTAAAAATACTCTAGATGGGATCAATAGCAGAATGACTGAGGCAGAAGAACGGATAAGTGACCTGGAAGATAAAATAGTGGAAATAACTACTGCAGAGCAGAATTTAAAAAAACAATGAAAAGAACTGAGGACAGCCTCAGAGACGTCTGGGACAACATTAAATGCACCAACATTCGAATTATAGGGGTCCCAAAAGAAGAAGAGAAAAAGAAAGGGACTGAGAAAATATCTGAAGAGGTTATAGTTGAAACGTCCCTAATATGGGAAAGGAAAGAGTTAATCAAGTCCAGGAAGAACAGAGTCCCATAAAGGATAAATCCAAAGAGAAACACACCAAGACACATATTAATCAAACTGTCAAATATTAAATACAAAGAAAACATATTAAAAGCAACAAGGGAAAAACAACAAATAACACACAAGGGAATCCCAAAAAGGTTAACAGCTGATCTTTCAGCAGACACTCTGCAAGCCAGAAGGGACTGGCAGGACATATTTACAGTGATGAAGGAGAAAAACCTACAAGCAAGATTACTCTACCCAGCAAGGATCTCATTCAGATTTGA
>NC_041217.1:61967521-61969267 GCF_002837175.3 Physeter macrocephalus
ACTATTACAAGAGACAAAGAAGGACACTACATAATGATCAAGGGATCAATCCAAGAAGAAGATATAACAACTGTAAATATTTATGCACCCAACATAGGAGCACCTCAATACATAAGGCAAATGCTAACAGCCATAAAAGGGGAAATCGACAGTAACACAATCATACTAGGGCACTTTAACACCCCACTTTCACCAATGGACAGGTCATCCAAAATGAAAATATGAAAACACAAGCATTAAATTACACATTAAACAAGATGGACTTAACTGATATTTATAGGACATTCCATCCAAAAACAACAGAATACACTTTCTTCTCAAGTGCTCATGGAACATTGTCAAGGATAGATCATATCTTGGGTCACAAATCAAGCTTTGGTAAATTTAAGAAAATTCAAATTGTACCAAGTATCTTTTACAACCACAATGCTATGAGACTAGATATCAATTACAGGAAAAGATCTGTAAAAAATACAATCAAATGGAGGCTAAACAATACACTACATAATAACGAAGTGATCACTGAAGATATCAAAGAGGAAATCAAAAAATACCTACAAACAAATGACAATGGAGACACTATGATGCAAAACCTATGGGATGCAGCAAAAGCAGTTCTAAGAGGGAAGTTTAAAATGGAAAATCTGAAAGCAATAGAAAAATTCTTAGAAAAGCACAACCTTCTGAGACTGAACCAGAAAGAAATAGAAAATATAAACAGAACAATCACAAGCACTGAAATTGAAACTGTGATTAAAAATCTTCCAACAAACAAAAGCCCAGGACCAGATGCCTTCACAGCCGAATTCTATCAAACATTTAGAGAAGAACTAACACCTATCCTACGCAAACTCTTCCAAAATATAGCAGAGGGAGGAACACTCCCAAACTCATTCTACGAGGCCACCATCACCCTGATACCAAAACCAGATAAGGATGACACAAAGAAAGAAAACTACAGGCCAATATCACTGACGAACATAGATGCAAAAATCCTCAACAAAATAGTAGCAAACAGAATCCAACAGCACATTAAAAGGATCATACACCATGATCAAGTGGGGTTTATTCCAGGAATGCAAGGATTCTTAATATATGCAAATCAATCAACGTGATACACCATATTAACAAATTGAAGGAGAAAAACCATATGATCATCTCAATAGATGAAGAGAAAGCTTTCGACAAAATTCAACACCCATTTATGATAAAAGCCCTGCAGAAAGTAGGCATAGAGGGAACATTCCTCAACATAATAAAGGCCATATATTACAAACCCACAGCCAACATCATCCTCAATGCTGAAAAATTGAAACCACTTCCACTAAGATCAGGAAGAAGACAAGGTTGCCAACACTCACCACTCTTATTCAACATAGTTTTGGAAGTTTTAGCCACAGCAATCAGAGAAGAAAAGGAAATAAAGGGAATTCAAATCAGAAAAGAAGAAGTAAAGCTGTCAGTGTTTGCAGATGACAGGATACTATCCATAGAGAATCCTAAAGATGCCACCAGAAAACTACTAGAACTCATCAATGAATTTGGGGAGACACAAAAGACCCAAAAGAACCAAAGCAAGCTTGAGAACGAAAAATGGCTGGAGGAACCAGGCTCCCTGACTTCAGACTATACTACAAAGCTACAGTAATCAAGACAGTATGGTACTGGCACAAAAACAGAAATATACGTCAATGGAACAGGATAGAAAGCCCAGAGATAAACCCTCACATCTATGGCCAATTAATC
>NC_041217.1:61970166-62088701 GCF_002837175.3 Physeter macrocephalus
ACAGTATGGAGGTTCCTTAAAAAACTACAAACAGAACTACCATATGACCCAGCAATCCCACTACTGGGCATATACCCTGAGAAAACCATAATTCAAAAAGAGTCATGTACCAAAATGTTCATTGCAGCTCTATTTACAATAGCCAGGACATGGAAGCAACCTAATGTCCATCATCGGATGAATGGATAAAGAAGATGTGGCACATAGGCAATGGAATATTACTCAGCCATAAAAAGAAACGAAATTGAGTTATTTGTAGTGAGGTGGATGGACCTAAAGTCTGTCACATAGACTGAAGTAAGTCAGAAAGAGAAAGACAAATACCACATGCTAACACATATATGTGGAATCTAAGAAAAGAAAAATGTCATGAAGAACCTAGGGGTAAGACGGGAATAAAGACACCGACCTACTAGAGAATGGACTTGAGGATACGGTGATGGGGAAGGGTAAGCTGTGACAAAGTGAGAGAGTGGTATGGACATATATGCACTACCAAACGTAAAAGAGCTAGTGGCAAGCAGCCACATAGCACAAGGTGATCAGCTCGGTGCTTTGTGACCACCTAGAGGGGTGGGTCAGGGAGGGTGGGAGGGAGGGAGACCCAAGAGGGAAGAGATATGGGAACATATGTATATGTATAAGTGATTCACTTTGTTATAAAGCAGAAACTAACACACCATTGTAAAGCAATTATACTCCAATAAAGATGTAAAAAAAAAAAAAAAATCTGAATGAGATCCTTCCCAGGTAGAGTAATCTTGGTTGTAGGTTCTTCCCTTTCATCACTTTAAGTATATCATGCCACTCCCTTTTGGCTTGTAGAATTTCTGCTGAGAAATCAGCTGTTAACCTTATGGGAGTTCCCTTGTATGTTACCTGTTGTTTTTTTCCTTGCTGCTTTCAATAATTTTTCTTTGTCTTTAATTTTTGCCAATTTGATTACTATGTGTCTCGGCCTGTTTCTCCTTGGGTTTTTCCTGTATGGGACTCTCTGCACTTCCTGGACTTGGGTGGCTATTTCCTTTCCCATGTTAGGGATATTTTCGACTATAATCTCTTGAAATATTTTCTTGGGTCCTTTCTCTCTCTCTTCTCCTTCTGGGACTCCTAAAATGCGAACAGTGTTGCGTTTAATGTTGTCCCAGAGGTTTCTTAGGCTGTCTTCATTTCTTTTCATTCTTTTTTCTTTATTCTGTTCCACAGCAGTGAATTCCACCATTCTGTCTTCCAGGTCACTCATCCATTCTTCTGCCTCAGTTATTCTGCTACTGATTCCTTCTTGTTGCCTATCTCCACTTCATTTAGTTGTTTTTCTGGAGTTTTATCTTGTTCCTTCATCTGGTACATAGCTCTCTGCCTTTTCATCTTTTCTATCTTTTTGTGAATGTGGTTTTTGGTCCACAGGCTGCAGGATTGTAGTTCTTCTTGCTTCTGCTATCTGCCCTCTTGTGGATGAGGCTATCTAAGAGGCTTGTGAAAGTTTCCTGATGGGAGGGACTGGTGGTGGGTAGAGCTGTTTCTCTGGTGAGCAGAGCTCAGTAAAACTTTAATCCACTTGACTGCTGATGGGTGGGGCTGGGTTCCCTCCCCGTTGGTTGTTTGGCCTGAGGCAACCCAACACTGAGCCTACCTGGGCTCTTTGGTAGGGCTAATGGCAGACTCTGGGAGGGCTCATGCCAAGGAGTACTTCCCAGAACTTCTGCTGCCAGTGTCCTTGTCCCCACAGTGAGCCACAGCCACCACCACCCCGCCTCTGCAGGAGACCCTCCAACACTAGCAGGTAGGTCTGGTTGAGTCTCCCCTGGGGTCACTGCTCCTTCCCCTGGGTCCTGATATGCACACTACTGTGTGTATGCCCTTCAAGAGTGGAGTCTCTGTTTCCCCCAGTCCTGTCAAAGTCCTGCCATCAAATCCCACTAACCTTCAAAGTCTGATTCTCTAGGAATTCCTCCTCCCATTGCCAGAGCCCCATGTTGGGAAGCCTGACGTGGGGCTCAGAATCTTCACTCCCGTTGGTGGACTTCTGTGGTATAAGTGTTATCCAGTCTGTGAGTCACCCACCCAGCAGTTATGGGATTTGATTTTACTGTGATTGCGCCTCTCCTACTGTCTCACTTTGACTTCTCCTTTGTTTCTGGATGTGGGGTATCTTTTTTGGTGAGTTCCAGTGTATTCCTCTCGATGATTGTCCAGCAGCTAGTTGTGATTCTGCTGTTCTCACAAGAGGGAGTGACAGCATGTCCTTCTACTCCACCATCTTGGTTCAGGACCTGTTTTGGTTCTTCCACATGAGTTTTTTTTTATGTTTCAATGAATAACTTTGCTAGTATTTTGACTGGAATTGCACTGAACTTATAGATCAACTTGGAAAGAATTGACATCTTTATGATACTGAATCTTCCCATCCATGAACATGTGTATATGTTCATTTATTTCTTTTCTTACTGCCTAAAATGAAATTTATAGTTTTCTTGAAAAAGATTTCCCACATCTTTTGTTAGGTTCATCTTAGGTGTCATATAGTTTTTCACCATTGAATGGAAATCTTTAAACTCTGTATAAAATAGATAACTAATCAGAACCTACTGTATAGCACAGGGAACTCTACTAAATGCTCTGTGGTGACCTAAGTGGGAAGGAACTCCAAAACAGGGGATATATGTATACATATAGCCGATTCACTTTGCTGTACAGTAGAAACTAACACAACATTGTACAGCAACTATACTCCAATAAAAAGTAAAAAAAAAAAAAAAAAAAAAAGAATGGGAATCTTTTAAAATTGTATTTTCTTGTATTTTCTAATTGGTTATTTCAAGTATATCAAGAATACTAACGATTTTTATATATTGATATTATATGCAGTATAACATAGATTTGGGAAGCACCATGAAAATGAAACATCTATTAAATACCATATTCCAGGCACTATGCCAAGCACTTAAATAATTTCACTTAATCCTTAGAAGAACACTATGATGTACTTACAACTATTACCTCATATTACAGACCGGGAGACTGAGAGCAATAATAGTAGTAGACCAGGGAACAAAGCCTGTACAACACCAACACTACCAAAGGATAGGTGAAGGGAAAAAATGCCAGTTAATAAGACATAGATTGTGATCTGCTAAATATAAAGCAAAAAAGGATAGTGAGATATCACAGAATTAAAATATTGTGGAACATTTCAAAAAGGAGAAAGTGTTCAAACCTGTTAAATGTTGCAGTAAAACACAGTAGATACTGTAAAATAAGAAATGAACATTTTTCCTTGGATTTTGTAATTAAGAGGACATGGGTTATCTTAGCCAAAATGATTTCAGTGGAAAGAAAGGATGAAGCCAAATTGTAATGACTGCTCTCAATGTAGTCAAAGGCAACTGAAAACAATGAGCATACTCTAGGCTTTGGTGAAATCTGGGAAAGAAGGAAAAAAAGGTTACACAGTAACTGATAGGAATTCAAGGTCAAAAAGGTTATTTGGGACTGCTTGTATAGTGTTTTTCAATCTTTTGTCAATATCTATGGTCCTTGCTTCCTCATGTATGCTACATGTTCCAGCTGCAGTATTTCTCCTTGATAGCTAGTCAGCTAACATAATGTCCACAATACTCACTCTTCCCAAGACAAACATCAAGAATATGTATATCCTAACGGGTTCATACAAATAATGGGGTATTTCTGAGATGAATGTCAGAAATAGCTGAGAAAATTTAAGTGCGCAAAACAGAAACAAATATGTTTAAGACACTTCTTTGAAGGAAGGATTATGGTAGCTAAAGTTGTAGAAGGTTCTCCACTACAAAAAAAAATGGGGGGAAAAGTCATTCTGCAAACTGTATCTGCAGGTAGGAATTTTTCTACCAAGCTTAGCACATGCATTACGTATGTGCATGCATCAAAACACACAAATATATACACTTAAGATGAGTCTAGTTTTACCATGTTAATGTATAAAACTTCCCTTGCATTTCTAAATCCACTTATTTTCAGCATCAACATATTATTGAAATAAATGTACACCCTATATCACTATCCGATAAAGATACAGTATAGCTGGACTTAGAGTCAAGGTTCATGGTATGGTAAAAGGCAAAGAATATCTGTAAGGTAAAGCATCTCGAGAAAAATACCAAAGTGATATGCTGACACTTTTCCCATTTTATTTATATTATATCAAAGGTTTTTCTTTAAAAAAAAAAGACTTTGAAAAAATATTTTTTACTAATGGGTAGTAGCTAGGGAGCTTAATGACCAATTTATTGGATGAATGAATTCTCCTGATACGTATTTACTGAGCATTTACTATGTAGCAGGCAGATTCTAATAATCAAAACAAAACAGAAAAAAAACGCCTGCCCTCATGGAACTCCTTGGTGGAATCGTCTAATGTATAAATACATACAGAGCCTAAGTTATCTAAAATCTGATGGGTACATTTGTGCTCAAATTTATTAAATGAACTGGTGAAAATCAAGAACAGAGAAAGGGATGGAGTGAGATGGTCATGGGGGAAATAGGAGGAACGTATCAATGACTTTTCAGTTCAGCCCCAATAATTTTCTACATTAATTATTTATGCCATCATTTTTATAATATCTTACAATATCTGATTGGCATTTAACAATTGAAAATAATACTACATTTATAGTAAATGTCTACAAATCAAAGGTCAGGGACTATAATCACTCTTGCATATACCTTTGACAACCACAACCCTCCTATCATACTTGCTTCACAAAACCACAGCCATGGCTAAAGCAACCCTTCACCTACTCTGCATCTACACTCAGGCAACTGAACATGGCTGGAGAACATCCACACTCATAGCTCATGACCATAAACATCCATTCAGTATATCAATCATACCATATTTCCCTAATCTCTTCCTTTGCCTAGTCTTTCAGATGATTATTTCACATCCTCTCTCTTTTAACCAACCAATACCTTCTCCCTCATCCTCACATTTAGCTGTTTAGCTGTTTTTGACCTTGCTTCCTACTTTCCTATTGAGAAAACTGAGGCAATAAGAATCAGCATCAAAACCCACATACATACTCTGCCTTCTCATTTGCTGCTAAAGACAAGTACCTATGCACCACTGTGCAATCTGGTCCCTAATTTCCATTCCCTCTCACCTAATCAATGACATTGCTACAGTAAGTGTCCCCTTTTTCCGCAATCATCAATTTTTCACATCTCTAATTCTCATCTTAAAAAAAAATTTGATCCTGCTTTTCCTCATAGCTACCACCTCATTTCTCTGCTCACCTCTGCAGCAAAAACTGCCCCAAAAGAGTTGTCTAGATTCACTGTCTAGAATTCCTGTCCTCCAATTTTCTTTTAAATCCACTCCAAGCAGGGCTTTGCCTCCAACTCTCCATCAACATTGACCTTACCAAGTTTACCAATGATCTCTGCATTGCAAAATCTAATTTTCAATTCCCAGTCCCCTTCTTACTTGATACATCTGCCTCATTTGACACTACTGACCATTCTCTCCCCATAGAATATTTTCTTCACTTGGCTCCAGGACACAACTATCTCTGAATTTTTTCCTTCTACCTCACTAAAGGCTCCTCCTTTACCTCCTTTGCTTCTTTCTCCTCTTTAACCCTTTACCAGGGCATAAAGGCTCCATCTCTGTTCTCTTTCCTTCTCTAGCTACACTCTCCTTGGTAATCTCAACCAGTTTCACATGGTTTCCAGACCTCTCCCCCAAACTCACATATTCAGTTTTTTCTTCAATCTCTCTACTTGGATAACTAACTACCCTGGTCCAAGCCATCATCTCTCTGAATTATATGCAACATCCTCTTAACTGGGCTCCTGTTGCTACTCTTGCCCTCTACAGTCTATTCTCAATGCAGCAGCCAGAGCAATCTTTTTTAAATGGCAAGTCAAGCTTGTCAGTCCTCTGTTCAAATCCCTGCAACAGCTCTCCACTTTCCTCAGAGAAGAAGACAAAAGTCTTGTGCTATCGTGGTCTTCAAACCATGTGATATCTCCCTGATTACTTGTGACCTCATCAGCTCATTCTTTGCTGTTAACTGAATAAGCCAGGCAGCAATATGCTATTCTAAAAATAGCAAGATGGTCAGAATACCTGAGACAGAGTGAGTAAGGGAGAGACTGGCTGTAGATGATGTTATAGAAATTGACAGAGACCAGATCAGGTAGAGCTTTGCATGCTATAATACTTAGATCTTATAAGAGACAAAAGTTCACTAGAGTTTAACAGCTGAATTGTTAATCTGATTTATTTTTAAAAGATCACTTGGACATAGTTAATTTTACTTGGGAAAGGTAAATTTTTCATAAATTGAGTGTAAGAGAAGAAGGTAAAGAAGAATTAGGAAGCTTTTTGCAATAGTCGATAAAATAAAACAGTGATTTAGACCACAGTGATCAAACTCAAGGTCTAATTTGAAAGAAAGGTCAAAAGGATTTATTGACAGAGTTGTAAGGAGAAGAAAAAATATATATCAACTAGTAGTTGACCCTTGAACAACACAAGTTTGAACAGTTCACTGGCCCACTTATATGCAGATTTTTTTCAACAGTAAATACTACAGTACTACATGATCTGTGACTGGATGCCAAGGAAACTTGGATAGGGAGGAAACGTGGCTGCGGAGGGAGTACTATAAATTACAGGCAGATTTTCGACTGCACAGTGGTTTGGAATCCCTAACCCATTGTTCAAGTGTCAACTGTATCATAAAACTCTAATATTATTCCTTTACAAATATGACCAGACTAAAAACCATCTTAAATTAGCTGAGAAACTTCTCACAATGCTAAGAATTAACTTGCACTTCATTAATTCAACATCAGTATAAACCCAGTGTAATAATACCTTATTTATACGGATTTAAAATAAGGAGTAGGAAAACTTTTTCATAAACACTAGCTATATATAGGAAAAGAAAAGGATGTTAAGCTTGAAAATATGGTGTCAAGTCAGTCAAAGAAAGAACGTATCAAATGATGTCTTCTTTTTGAATATTCACTTTCCATAAACTGGTATTCTTAGATGAATAAGTCATACACTGATGAGCCTCAGTAATTTAAATCTTTGGAACAAAATGGGACAGTAAGTATTTTAACTGGAGAAAACTTATTCTGACCATGACCAGGTTACCAGTTCTCAAAGGAGACATATCACTGAAACACTGTTAATCCTAGGCAAAAGGTCAAAGGTTTTCTCTACTGCTAGACCACCTGTATAAATCCACCCTAAGTCAGCAGTGACAAAATGCTTTACTCTGACATCAAATATTTAACAAAACCAAAACAGAATTAAAGTAGTTTAAAAACACCTTACTCTGGCAGCACAAGCGAAAGAATCAGGGCCATGAGCTGCATTTCTTATGCCATCTGTTCCAAAGAGGGCTCTAATGCTTCCAGGAGCATCTGTACGCGCCAGTCCAGAGTTTGCAGGTCCAAGAAGTGTTTTCCATTCACATATAGCATCATCTCTTAAAATCTCCATGGCAATTATAGGACCACTGGTGATAAACTGGATCAGCTCACTGTGAAACAGGTGAAAGATTGATTTGCTTCATTTTTCTATCAACCTAGGTACCTCTCTTAACAACAAGGATATATTACAATTTGAGTATTTCAACACATACTCATGATCATGATCTCAGAACTATTGGACATAGTGAATTTTACATAGGCAAGATAAAATTTTCATAAATTGAGTGCCTTACAGTGGCCCGAGTCTCTACAAGTCACTAGTGTTGTCAATTACTGTTAGCAGAAAAATCAATCTTTCATTGAACTAAGACTATTTCATTGACTTAAAAGGCATATTTTTGATCTATGCTTTCTGCATTGCTCTGAAAGGTACAGAAGAATCTTTTTATTTTCATGTGGTTTACCACTGCAGTCAAATGAAATCGCAATAGAGAAAGTGATGAGTGATGTATTGTAATATATTTGCAGTAAGAATTTACTTAATTATTTTTGTGTAGATCTATTAGAATTCAAAGAATGACAATGAATTTTCAGTCAATAAGCATTGAGTTGGTCTAGTGACATATAAGACATTACACTAGAAGCTGTAATACTATAAACACATACAAAGACTATAACAAAGAATAATTTCCAAGACAGCTGTAGATGCCTATTCTACACAAGGTTTGAGAACATTTTTATAATGCTTGGCTTAAAATAATCTATACCAAATAGCATTTCTATTGCAGCAGATTGGCTAATCCTTCTTTATTAGAAAAGTAAGTATTCCTCCTTTGTCAATAGCAATATGAGGTGCACAATATTCACTTAACTTTAAATACAACCCAAATATTTAGAACACAGTTTCAGTTTCTAACATATTTGTTGCTATATTTCAAAGAACAAAACGTATATCAAACAACTTAGTTAACATATAAAGGTTCTTGGAACAACGTTTTATATACATTGAGAATGCTTAAATAAGAGTTTAAAACACAACAAATAGATATTCAACATAAAATGTAATTATCTCTCTATTTTTAATCTACTGAAATCTAAAAGGAAAGCTATGTTCCTTATGATTTAAACAAAACATTTTATTTGCTTCTGATTAAAATTTAATGTTTATTTAATGATAAGAGAATTTTCAACTAATAAAAGGAGAGAAAAAACAATTCTTAGAAAAAAAGCTCTCTGCAGTTGCAAGATGTTGCTAAGGACTTTTTGACAAATTATTCTCATGTAACAAATTTTTGAATTGTAAAATTATAACTCTTTAGTTTTCCACGATATCCTCCATTATATCCCACGAGCCCCAATTTCAGTACCTACTTTAAAAAGGGCCTTGACTGATGATCTATATGAAAATCTGTTGCTTCTTTCCTATAAAATAATCAAAATGACAATAGTTAAGAATTATGTAAGGAAGTTATTTTAACTTACATGGAAATTATTTTAACTTACATTAATAAAATAATGAAATTCTCTATGTGATCCGTATGTGAGTTAAGGACTTTTCACCAAATATTCTGCTCAAATCTCCCCTCTTTTCAAATTTTTGCTAGTATGGATATCTATGCTAAGATGTAAAATTAAAATGAACAAAAGAGGCAATATTTACTTTATTACTCATGTTCAAATCTACTATCTTCCTTTTCACTAGCATCTTTAACATTCTAAAACCAAAGTTTAACATATGACCAATAAAAATTATTTACTCTTTAAAGTTCAAATAAGTTACATCAAAAAATGCAAAGCCATCTTCAAATTCAAAATTTGTTACCTCCTTCTACAGGCTTTAAACCTGAGAGGTTAGGCTAGAATTTTAATTTAATAGTTATAGCTTTCTTCCTTAGATCGCTCTAAAAGAAAGACTACGTACTTGTGTTTTAAAAAACTGTTTGACAAATTATGCATATCAATGTATTCTTATTCGTTTTTAATGTATTAAAAACGAATCCTTGAACTTACATCCCCCCCAAAAGGGAAAATATGGAGATATTCAGAAATCTGAATTTATTAAGGGCAATCGGGATTTACTTTTAAATTTATAGTCCCACAACTATAGAGACTATGAAAGGATAACTGACTTTAACACTGATTTTAAAAGTTATTTAGACTTTCCGGTTAATCAAACCAAGTGTCTCAAACTTGTACAGTTTCTCAAAGACTTTAAACTGAATTCATAGTATATGACAAATATATGTCAACATCAACTTTTTAACATAGCAAATTAAAGTATCCCCTAACAAAAGATTAACCTTTCAGGCTTGATAATTTAGTATGCAATGCTTTAAGATCTTATAGGCCCATTACAAAATGAATTCACTTAATAAGCTATATCAGGATACACTTTTATTTAAACCAAGTGTATTAAAATATTCTCTTTGGCCATGAAAAGATTATGAAAGTATACTATGCAAGTATAGAAAATGAAATTCATCCCAAGAAATGGAAGGGGAAGAAAACTCATTTTTCTAGAGGCTACTATATGCCCAACATTAAATTTTATTATTCCTCATAACAATATATTGAAATACGTATGATCATCTTCATTTTACATTTAAAAATAATGAAGTTCAGCATGATTACATAACTTGTCCAGGTCAAAGTGCTGGTAAGGGAAGAAGGACAGGGAGATTTGAACCCAAATCTCTGACTGCTTATGACCTTACTATTATCAACTTCAGAAAAAAAAAAATTCTAGAGGGTAAGGAAAAGAATTCATAAAAATGATATGGATATTCTGTATTGCAGCCTAAAATGAGGTAAAACTGAGTATCTAAAAAACCTCAAGTGGGGAGTATTTTAGAAGAGTTAGCAGCGAGACTACTAATATGACCAATTCTAAACTTTAACACAACTGAACTACTAAGAAAAATCATAATGTTTAATATCAGTGAAAAGAAAAATATTAATTACTGCAAGTATCTTATTGCTTTCTTCTAATATGTCACTGACCCCATAGTTATTTCCATTGAAAATCTATAACTGAAACCAAGATGAGAGTTCATGAATTTTTTTCTCATCATTCTTATTTAATTCCTCCCTTAAAAAGTTTAGATGGAGAGAAAGATTAACAAGTGCATCACCACCTAGAGAAGTCTTTTTGTTGTTATTTTGTTGTTTTGTTTTGTTGTGTTTTTATAAAGAAATTCACCATTGTCACAAACATCTATTAATTCTTTTACGAAATACTTAGTGCCTACTTTGAATCAGGCACTGATCCAAGAACTAGAAGTACAAAGTTAGATAGAACTCAGCTTCTGCCTTTCAGATACTGTCATGAGGGAGGAACTGACATTTGAGCAAATAAGTTTAGAAAAGATTTAAGCATTGGGAGATACTCCTCCATGGGTCTCTGGCACTCCTAACATGTCTTATTGGGTATGCCAAGAATGCAAGGCCCCAGCTACTCTTTATCCTAGCCATTTCTTGGAGTTATGTTTATAATGAGAAACTTTGAGGGATGAAGTCATGTCTCTTCAGTACAAAGAGCAGGCTTGTTTACTGCTCGTTAATGAAACAGTGGGTAACCTAAGTTCAACGCTCCTCAGAGGTGATGCAATCAACTGTGTATACAACATCCACCCGGGCCCATATCATATTATTCCCACGGGACATGAAAGCAAAGGGAACCAACAGAAACATGATGTTCATGCTGCTTACTGAACCATACTCAAGCCCTCTGTCTCTGACTCAGAAGTCTCACGTCTTCTGCTAGCATCCCTGAGAGAGTAACAGACTAACTTATTAGCTTTTAAGTTGGGTAAAATCCCAGACTTGACAGTAATATTAATAGAGATGTATGAGGTACTGTAAACAATTTTAAAAGATGTTACGTTTTCTTGGGCAACTTTATTGTGGAAAGTTTGACACCAAATTATCAAACACTGAAAGTATAGAGACATAAAAAAGTTTTAATCTCACTAAAACTATTCAAAGTCATCTCTCCAGAATTTAGTCCCATAGCCTGCTGTGAGGGCAAGTATTCTCGATACAGACAGAAATGGGACAAATGTAACTATGCTCATAAAGGACCATGACCTCGGTTTCTACTAAATAATAGTGATATCACTAGTACTACACTACTACCACTAATAGCTAACACCTATATACACCTACTATGTGCCACAGTTTTACAAAGCATTTTACTTTTATTAAACTCACATAACCCTTATAACAACTTTATGATACAGGTGATATTATAACCTCCATTTTGCAGATGAAGAAACTGAAGCACAGAGGTAAGTTGTTCAGAGTCACAACCTAGTAAGGGGTGCAGTTACAAGCAATCTGGCTCCAGATTCTGTGCTCTGAAATAGAAGACGCCTGCCTTTCTAGAATATATGTAAACTGGGAGATCTTACATAGGGGAAAAATTCAAATTATGTCATGACTGGGGTAAAAATGAGGATGTTTTGTTAAGGTTTCTAGGGATCAAACTTATCAAGGCTACACTATCTACTGCTCTCCATAGTCCCTGTTCTCACAGAGACAAAAAAGCAACCATCCCATGGGATAAAGAGCCAGGAACATCAGTGAGAAGACACCTAAGCAAACAAACACACACAAATCAGTGAAGTAACCTAAGAAAACTGCTGGGTCCAGCCCTGCCTAACAGCTACATTAATGTCTCTACCTAACACTGTCTTATTTTCATTAAATAACTTAGAAAATATCTGGTCAGATAGAATGGCTTGCTTTTCAGAGCAGTAAATAGGTATACCTGCCAATTATATATATTGGAAGGAACTAAAACATTTCCAAACACATGACTTTTGAAAATCTCAACAGTAACATTTCCCTGTCAAATAGAAATAATCTAATATTCATTTATTGTTACAATTATGAAACACTGGTGTTATAAAAGCAGATGGGGTTATGAAAGACAATGAAGAGTTCATGTCTAATAAATAGTTAATAGTGTAACCTGACAACTCCTATTTGCTTAGAGTTCAATCATCCTTTATGCATCTGATTACCTGTTGTCTTCCATTTCCTCATTCTAATAAGATTACTATACTATTCTTTGTCATTCTTGAGAAGTTTTTAAACAATGACATGAAAGATAGATGATTTTTTTTTTTAAAAAGGAACCAGACATTACATAACTGAAAATTCTCAAAAAATTTACCTTGAAAGTGTCATCATTTTGAGTTTGGTTAGAGTAAATCCAGCTTTGCTTATTATTTCAATTATTTCTCCTGCTTTTGATACTGCATCTGGTTTAATCAGGGCTAATGTTCTATAAAGAAATAAAGAATAAATTTAAAGATAAAAATAGTTTGGCAGTTTTTACTTATAATTCCCAAGCAGTGGTAATTTCCTTAAAAATCCTAGATCAAACATCAAAGTGAATTATAAACACAAGTATATTAATGGTCTCTTAAAAACTTATACAGTGGAAGTTTACTATTTTTTCACAAGGAAATAAAAATTAGGTACCCAATCTAGAAAAATAATAAAAGCTTAGAAGGAAAAAAAGTTAAGACTCATTTTAAATATGTCCACGTTATAAAACACAGGTGTTTAAGATTTCTATTTCTTAGCATACGCTTTATAAAAGACAACAATTCTCTAAAGAGTTGCATTAAACATATTAGCTTGATTTTTGGTCTCTTAGACTTTAACACGTATATGCCATGCAGTCAGTTCAGCATTGATTTGGAAATAATATAAATTCTTCTATTAACACTTTATTCATAGCATGAATGATATACAAAGAACTAAATTTCTTCTTACCTGAAGATGTATATGACTAGCGAACACCCTGCTAACTTTTAAAATCACACTTTCCTCTTAGAGGATACATCAGAGCTATGCATTCTCCCCTCTGAAGCCACAGAATTAATGGATTTTTAGAGATGGAGATCACCTGAATTTCCTCATTTTACTAACAAGGAAACAAGGCCCAGAGAGGTAACTCTCCAAAGATCACACAGCTGGTCTATGGCATCCACAGGACAGAACACCCAGCTCACACGACTCTTGGGTCTGTGCTCCTTCCACACCACACCACAAATAATGTTGCTATTAATTTAGCAAAAGGGAGCATAATCACAAATCCTCAAGAATAACATTTGCAAACGCAAGGTAAAATCAGATTAGTTGGAGTAATTCAGTTTATCTGGCACACAAAATAAGATAAAAATTTGCTGTCACTTTCCCTTTATTTTCAATTGTTCTGACACATTGGCATTAACTCAAGGAATCCATAAAAGGAGACTGGTAGGCTTTTTCAAAGTAGTCTTTTTTCACCAACGAGACAAACTTAGCTAAGGATATAATGATACAAATATCCTTACTTACAACTAGATATAACTTATGGCTGGCTTTTAAAACTTTTAAAAAACAAAAGTTGTTCATTGTAGTCTGATAGGGCTTGTAATAAACGGACTTTTTATTTTGAAGCAAGTGAGTCACTTCTAGCATTTTATATGGCTTCAAAGATACAGTTAAAACTCGTCACTTTTTTAGCTCACATTGTTTAAAATATTATAAAGCCTAACTAACCCATGATTGTTTATGCTAAACTCTGGAAATGTCTTCAAGAACCAAAGCTCTTAAAATATAAAACACACCGGCAGTGAACAAGAAGCAATATGAAAAAAAATGCAGTTTCATTTTCTCTTTAAATGCCTACAGGAGACAAAGCGTTGATTACTGTGATTAATTACTCTAAGCAAGTTCCTCTGTCACGTCTTCACTGCTTAATTGTTCAGTAGATAATAGTTAAAATGCATTTTGGAGGGAAAATAAGATAGGCTTTAGGAATCATATGTATTATTTAAAAGTGAAGATAGCACACAAAGAAAGTAAAGGGCCACGAAAATGTATCAATAGTGCCGCTGTTATCTGTTGCTGCATAACAAACCACCCCAAAATGTAGTGGCTTAAAACTACAAACAACTTCTCAAGATCATATAGGTTGGCTGGGGAGTCGTTTCACCTGGGATGGGTCACACTGCTGCATTTGGCTAGTGGGTCGGTTGAGACAGCCAGGCTTCTCTTTCCTTGAGGCCTCAAGAGCTGGAACAGGCAGGGAGATGGAATCTCCCCTAAAGCCTCCACAAAGAAATGTAGCCTTCCCTACCAACACCTTGATCTTAGGCTGATGAAATCTGTGTTGGACTTCTGATATATAAAACTAAGATAATAAATTTGTATTGTTTAAGCAGCTGACTTTGTGGTAATTTGTTATGTCATCAATAAAAGACTACAGAGAAAAAAAACTGGAGAGGAAAAACACCTCAACAAAAGAATGGCAAGAAGAAAAAAATAGAAAAGCAGGAAAGCAGTAAAATAGTCGAAATATGTACAAAAATACTAATACAACATATGTAAATGTACATGTACTAGTCTTACCAGTGAAAATCTAGAGGTTTTCAGACTGATTTTTTTTTAAAGAGCTGCATGCTGTTTACAAGAGATAGATCTACAATATAACTTAACAAGGCTGAAAGTAAAGCAATGACAAAAAGATATCAACCAAAAATACATTATCAATCAAATCCATTCTTGAGAAAGATGGCTAAGGCCACCCATTCCTTGGCTGTGGTCTCCTTCCACCTTCAAATCTAGCAATGGAGACTGGGTGCTTCTCACACTGGCATCTCTCTGGTTCTCTGCAGCCAGAAAGGTTCTCTGTTTTTATGGACTCCTGTGATTAGATCGCACCCACAGGAATGATGCAGAATAATTTCCCCATCTCAAGGCCTGTAATCTTAAATCTGCAAAGTCTCTTTGCCATGTAAGGTAACTGTTGGGCTGCACCTGCAGGCCTGCAAGCCTTGTAGATGCCCAGCCTCGAGATAGAAGAAAGAGCCCGGAGAGCAGCAAAAGAGACCTCAAAGGTTTAATTGATGGAGGAGCTTACATGTCTGAAGCAAGGTCCTGGAGCGACACCCCATGGTGTGCAGCAGACTGTAGGCAGGCAGGCTGTAGCAGCAGTCTTGGCTACTCAGGACAGAGGGAGGCTACCATTTACAGGGGGGAATTGATGTCAGGTGGGCTCATCAGTTACCAAGGGCTAATTAACAACCCTTACAATTAAGAGAATTGGATAGTCATGTGAGTGAAGCAGGGCCTAGTCAATCAGGGGATCTACAGAGACCAAGAGAACAGCCATCTTGAATGGCCTGACCATACAGTAACATATTCATAGGTTCCAGAGATTTGAACATGGACGTCTTTGAGCAGCCATGATTCTGCCTACTGTACTCTCCATTGGTTTGGAGTTTATATACTATTTTTCTAGTGGTTAGCTGTGAAACTTTTTCATACTTATTTAACTTAAAATTCTTAAAATTGTATAATATCTTGACCCTTTAGAAAGACTTTAGAACACTTTAGCTCCAATGTTCTCTCTTCCAACTTATATAGTTTCATTGTTGTTTTGGACATTCAGTTTTTTGCCTGCATGAGTAAGCCATCTTGGACAATGAGACCATAGGTAAGTAAAGATGAGATAAAGATTGGCTGCGGTGGGTGGGGGGCGGGGGGATGTGAATTTTAGCAAGGGCTTGGTAATTGAACTAAAGTCTTACTTGAATGTATTCAGTGCCTTTTTGCAGCTAAAACTCAACTGCTCACCACCACCTAGGAGGATATGTAAAGTAACAGTAATTGGTATTGAGGGAGTAGTTTCCCAAAGGTGAGAACAGAACTGAACTAATACCAGTAATTGTCTGGTATCCTCCCCTGAGAAGTAGCCTTGGTCTACTTAAAATTGTTAGGCCGATTGGCTTAAAGAAATAAAACTCCAGGAACAATGAGAACATGTGTACCTTTGCTCCTCATGGGTAAAATGACTTCTACTCCATTCCCAGGAGAGCGCTTCCTCTCTCCACCCCCTTCATTTGCTCCTCCACATATGGCCACATTTAAGGGTTTCTGGTTGTATGCGGCCCTGCCTCTTCTCTCTCAGACCTGCAAGCCCTCATGCAGGACACAGTCTATAGTTCTTCTCCTGCTTCCCTCTGGTTAGCACAGCGAAGGCAGAGGCCAGCACCTGCATGGAAACCTACCTCTCTCTGGTGCTCTGTCTCCCACGCTGGATTGGCAAGTGTGCTCTCAGGGTTTGCTCTAAAGGTATCTCTCTCCCTCAGACAGGCCCCAAGGTCCAGACTGGGAAGGAGGGCAGGGGGGTGGGGTGGAGAAGTAGGAATAAACCTCAACCGTTCTCAGAGCTGGCTTATACTAGACAGCCTAAACCAGCACTTTACTTTGATTTGCATCTGGCGCCTACGTTAGTGCTCCATCAGTTAATATTCGGAAGGGAGAATGGAGACTAACTGAACCCAAGAGATGACAAAAAGCCTGTATGATGTCTTTACATCTGAAGAGTAAAACCATAAAGCATCAATTTTTTACCATCTAAAATTAAAATCAAATACTCTAAAAAAAAAGCAACAAAATTTTTAAAGAAAAAAATGTTCTTAAATCAAATACTATGACTCATTGACAACTGATAACATTTATCCATTTGATTTGAGGAGCTTTATAAGGAGAATAGATTAAAATTAGCTAAGAGAGTAGATCTTTCATTAAGTTCCCTTACCACAAAAGAAAAATCAATATAAAAAATAATAATGGGATGGGAGGAAAATTTTGGAGGTAATAGATAAATTTATATCCTTGATTGTGGTAATGGTTTCATGGGTATATACTTAGCTCCAAACTCACCAAGTTGTATGTATTAAATACTTATAGCTTTTTGTTTGTCTATTATACCTCAATACAGAGATTTTTGAAAAAGAGAATAGAAATGTAAATCGAATGTCAGATTTCTACAGTTAATGGGAATTAGGAAGCTGAGGCTAGTTTGTTAGCTAAATTGAATTATATAGAATTATCTTGATAAGTGCCTCCAAATTAGCAGACAGGCACCATGAAGATCAGCTTTACCCCTCCCTCTCACTACAGGCTTTACTCCAGAAAGAAAATAGTTGAGTATGATAAATATAATAGGGATGTAATTAGTTCATAAATTATCCTTGACACTATATAAAACTGAGAACTAGGCTAAGTTATAATTATTACATAGAAGCTATTTCCATGGATTATCTTGATAAGTGCCTCCAGCCTCCAAATTAGCAGACAGGCACCACAAAGATCAGCTTTACTCTCACTACAGGCTTTACTCCAGAAAGAAAATAGTTGAGTATGATAAATATAATAGGGATGTAATTAGTTCATAAATTATCCTTGACACTATATAAAACTGAGAACTAGGCTAAGTTATAATTATTACATAGAAGCTATTTCCATGGGACCACGATAGACATGCATGTATTTCTCCATATGCCTACTTCTTTGGTCATTTAAATGAAACAATATATTTTTAAAACTCTTGAATTCTGAAGAAGTTTATTTAAATCACCCAAATGGTTGCTGGATTTAACCCACTTGCAGTTAGGAGAGAATCAGAAGAGAAAATGGTGAAACAACTGAAGTCAGTAAAAATATAATATTGCACATATTTTAATTAATTATATTTATAAAGCCCAAATATTTAAAATCTGTCTTCACATTCTTCTGTTCCTATTTTTAAATCAGTTCATTCAATAGTATTTACCAATATATTAATTAGAGGTTTTAATAAAAAGAGAATGAGTTTTAAAGTCAAACACAACAAGATTTACTTGTTTCCCTTTACTTTGTAGTTGTGTGACTATGGCTGTGTTCTGTAAAATGGAATCAACAACATTCACTGTAGACAAATCAATTAATATATATATTAATTATAATTGTTACAGCTATTATTATTTTATTTTGATTGGGTCATACTATTAACCCTGTCTCTCTAATTCACTTATTTTTTCTAGTTTAAATGAAAACTTGAAGTCTTGAACTGAGATGCCTACCACAATGGTTGACATATAGCATGTACTCAAAAATTAAGCTATAAATATTTATTACTTGTAAATAAAGGAACTGTGGTTGGTGTTTCCTTAATCCCATAGACTTTTATCAGTGGATCTCATAACAGTGAGATTCCTGTTTGTCTAACATTCTTTTTTTTTTTTTCCTAGTTCAGAGTTGTCCTGGGAATCTCTGGTTTTCCTTTTTTATGAGTCATTCACCACCTCACTGATCCATCACCACCTGTGTACTAATACCACACTGAGCATCAAAGAACCTCCAGAATTATAAAGGGCTTGTAAAGAAGTCACAGAAAGAATATTACTATGGGGGGGGACTCAGGTATTAGGTAGATAACCAGCTATTATTTGGGTGGCAAGCCTCAAAATATAGTTTGACAGATCTTTTTTCCTATAGAATTAAATAGTTCGGGGAGCTTTTTATACATATAGCCTTAACTTCCACCAGTGATCCCTATTTTTCATTACTGCAACAATCACTCCACAAATCCAAAGAATCCCCCAAGTCAGCACAATATAATATAAGCCACAGAAACCAGAACCAAGAAAGATGACCAAAGAATTAACAGTCCATTTCAAATATAGCTCGTGCTAGACTCAGAAAGCTGCAAACTCATAAATGTACAGGTTGAAAATTACAATGTCATTTTACTATTATGTTTTCTGGCTAGCCTAATTTTCAACTACAAATGAAACTTGTTCTCTCTCTCCTCTAAATCAAAACTGAGGGAAAGTCAGAATGACAAAAGTAGCTACGACAAACAATGAAGAGAGAAGACCAGAGAGACACACAGAAAGCACCATACTGCAGTTTCTCCGCTTCACAGGAAGAGCCACATGCAATGGGAGAGAGGGAAGAAGGCAGGGAGGCAGCCAGCGGGGAGCTCTGCCTCCAAACACAACAACAATTTTCAACAACATAAGCTCATTCATTCAACAAAGTTATGTGGGGCATCCCCTATGAATAATGCACTGCTCGAGGCATCACCACCATGGCCTTTAGAGATGCACTTGTGATCCCAAGACAGATTAAGTTTCTTTGTATCACAATGTTTTTGTATATTTTTTTCTTTTCAAAATAATCACATATCCTGTCTTCAATTGATCAGTCAATATTTATCAGATATCTATTACATCTGTGAATAAAACTCAAAAATAGACAATATATATTCCAAACAATCTAGACAAAAACACCTTTGTCAACTAGATCAAAGATCATCATTTGAAAACAGGGAGGAAATGAAGAAAAGGAAAGAGTAGATAATAAATTTTAAATTGTTATTCAACGATTCATTCATCTAACACAGACAAGGTGCTTGGAATGTATGAGATGTGTTAGGTGCCACAGGAGACATAAAAAATGAACTGAGACAGAAAGAAGACAATCATTTTGCAGGTCCTACCCATTCTCCTGTGATTAAATCCTCCTATTCTTGATTCAGACAGATGCTGGGCTTTAATCCTGCCTCTACTCTGTGACCTTCAGCAAGTTACCTAACATCACTAAGCCTCAACTTTTCCATCTGCAGAGTGGAGCTAATAATAATATTATTAGCTTGTGTATTAGGTTGTTGTGGGGCTTAAATAAATGATGCATACAGATCATTTTAACACAATACCTTTTATAAAAATAGCTAACAGATATTAATGCTTATCATTACTACTATTACCGTACTTCGGTTAATCACTTTCCTTCCTTCCTCTTCATACCTATTGCTACCATCCTAATTAGTCTATTTTACTACTTAAATTTGAAAAAAATTTTAACCACCAAGCCAGTCATGAAGAACAATGAGCTCTGCCTAGTGCATAACATTCTGTTGTATTTTTACTCATACTCATTCCTCTGACCAGCATTCCTCCGACTTGATCCAACTGGGTAAAAATTCAGTCCATCTCTCATGATCCTGTCAAATACCTTCACAAAGCCTTCCCTACTCTTCTACAAGAAATAGCTTTACTTTCCTCTGAGTTTCCTTTGAGCTTCTGGCAATCACTACTTCCCCCCCATAAACCATCTTTATGCTGTACACTAAGACTTACATTTTCAGTTCCCAGTTAGAAGAATGATGAGGGTGTATAAAAGGTTTGCATTTTTTCCTCTGGAAAATAATCACTGCCTAGGACTAGGAGCATCACTTTGTTACCTGAGTGAAGAGCAAATCACAGAATCTGCTCCACAAAATTCTAAAAATGTCATAATACTGAATTGGATCACTGAAAAATATCTATACTGTAAAAACAACATATAGAAACAAGAAGTTAGAATTTGGTATCAAGACATACATAATGTTCTAAGAATTTTAAAAAGATTATATACTTGTTTTCTTACTTTTCTTTCCTACTGCCCAGTTGCCGAGCTGTATATTGATCCCCATAGTCAAGTAGCACCAGTTGTCGAGAAAAGACATTCACTTTGTTGCCTATAAATAAATCTTCCAAGTGAAGGTCTTCATATTTGGTCCGCTTTAAAAAGGTGCGATGATTCTTTACATCATGCTGGAACCAAAAACAATACAATAAAACAAATAATTATCAGTAGGTAATGTTAACCTTATAATAAAACTAGAAATAGTTATTAATTTTGCTCTATTAAACGTAAGTTACATTCTGTTTCATTTTTGCTATAAGTACAAATCATAATTTCTTTCATAACTTATGCATTTCCTAGTCTACTCTAGTAATAACATAAAAATTACAAATTTAATACTTTAAAAAACCCTGAATAGAAAGATTTGTTTATTTCCAAATCACTGCAGCAAATTAGTGCCTATGAAATCCCAGAGAAATTCCAAATTTCTGCTTTCTTGCCGACACAAAATCCCAATACCAAATAGGTCCACCTGCAAAAGGAGTCCTCAACAAAGGGACACAAAGAAACAAGCAGGACTCTTTTAGCTCAGTCTTCTTCAATATGACTTTTTGTAGCGATAACAGCATTCAACAATGGTGACATATTTATGAGCATGATAATCTTTATCTATAGCCACTTATTGACTATCACTTAATCCAAAGCATAAATAATCCCACTTCAGTTTTCTAACCAAAAAAATAATTTCTTTTTTTTTTTTTTTTTTTTGCGGTACGCGGGCCTCTCACCGTTGTGGCCTCTCTCGCTGTGGAGCACAGGCTCTGGACGCGCAGGCTCAGCGGCCATGGCTCACAGGCCTAGCCGCTCCGTGGCATGTGGGATCTTCCCGGACCGGGGCACGAACCCGTGTCCCCTGCATCGGCAGGCAGACTCCCAACCACTGCGCCACCAGGGAAGCCCCCCAAAAAATAATTTCTATTAAAAGTAAAGACACAAGGTATCTTCTTGTATTGGAATTATAATACCAAAATTTTTAAAATTCCCAAAATAAAAAGAATGTATTTTTAAAAGCAACTATAAAAAAGGCAATCCTATTCCTCTCTGGATCCCACCTTCACTCCATTTGCCAACTTTAAAGCAAAAAAAGGCTCATTTACCATTTCAACAGATCCATCCCCTGGGTAAAATAAAAGCTCATAACGTCGAAATAGTGAAGCATTTGGATCATACCACTCTGCAATGAAAACGAATCTTTCACTATGATTCTGTAAAGAAGGATAGAAGAATTTTAACACTAACATTTAAAATATAAGCACTCTTGTAAAAATCATACAAATTGAAAGAAAGAATTACCAAATATTTGCGATGAAGAAATTTGTTATTACTTATTGTATTGAATAATTCTGCTTTTCAACAGCATGCCAGTTATCAACATACCCTCATACATATTTCCTTCTAATTTCTTATTAAACATCCTTAGATATCTCAAAGATGACTTATGAACTGCTTAATACTTCACAGCCATCCAATCATCCTGGATAAATTGATACTTTTTTTAGAACATGAGCTCCTGATCTGACTACTGTGATAATTCAGTCCTTCTGAAAGCAAGTTTACATATAAGCAGATAATCAATAAACTAGTATGAGAAAAAAAAGAAAAAAAAATTAGTATGAGAAAAAATTTCTGAGTGGCTAGCTCTCAATTACATTTAGAACATAACTGTTCTAAATTTAAGACTCCAGCAGTATTAGAATATTGTTGTCATTCAAATTATAGTAAGCATCTTTACTCTCCTTAGTAATTTCATATGATAGTATCTTTTTATAGAAATAGTGGGAGAATGTGATAGTCTAGGTCCCCGGAGAAGCAGTCACGATGCCAAGACAGGATTAAACATGCAAAAATTCTATTCTGTAAGAGAAATTCTGTACAGGAAATTCCTACAAGAGAAAATAGGGAGGGATCCAGGGAAGGCTGACAGACCACAATACAAATCTGACCCTGAGTGAAGGAGAGAGTGAAGGAAGACTGGGTGGAATCCTTCTGGACTGCTCTACAGACTAAGGAAGGTTCAGCAAGACCACTACTACCAAATGTAAAATAGCTAGCTAGTAGGAAGCAGCCACAAGGCACAGGGAGATCAGCTCCGTGCTTTGTGACCACCTAGAAGGGTGGGATAGGGAGGGTGGGAGGGAGACGCAAGAGGGAGGAGATATGGGAACATATGTATATGTATAACTGATTTACTTTGTTATACAGCAGAAACTAACACACCATTGTAAAGCAATTATACTCTAATAAAGATGTTAAAAAAAAAAAAAAAAAGACCACTGGGCGGTGCGCAAGCCAGTTAGCCCTCAGAGAGTTCTCGGACTTCCAGGGACATGCCTGCTTTAGTATCCCTGATCCTCTCAGTCACGGGCTGGGAGCAGCCCCTGGGAAGCATGTCCTAAGCACAAAAGCAGCAGTAGATTCCAGAGCACAGGAGCTGAGGCCCTTTGATCATTTCAGCTCCCTCTAGTTGAAGATCTGTGAGGTGCATACAATGAAAACGTAAGTCAAAGAATGGCTCTCTTTCCTTGATTATTAGGCAGGATTTCCCATCATATGTTATAAATATCTTAGCCCCCAAAGGTCCTTCATCACAATAAGCGAAGGAGGACATAAAGAAGAAAGGAAGCTAAGGGTTTCGTTGCTAATTCTGGATTTAGCATCTGATTCTCTGGTTATGGTATATACACGGGTTCCTTGTATGTTAATAATTCACTTATAAATTCTAATAGTACTATGTCTAGTTATATTTATGATTGTACTCATAAGCTATAATGGAGATAGCTTTTAAGACACTATTTTATTTTTCCCACAATCATCCAAAACACACATTTAAATAATGTTTATTAGTCAAGAGAAGACAAAGGTAAGAGATATACTATAACAAGCCTTTCTTCATTCATTATTTTTCATATTGATCCTTATAAATACAACTGTTTTATTTTTTAATACAGCTTTTTAAAATTTAGGTTTCACTGTACATTCTAGTATTATACTCTCCTTTTAATATAAAATTTAAATATTACTGGTTTATTAAAATTTTTACTATCTATATTAAAATATTCCTTCACTCAAAAACATCATTGAAATATTGCCTTCACTAAAATAAAATTATGAAATGGAAGAAATGATGAGACATCTAACTGAAGGTAAAAGGGCAAAGAAAGTGATGCAAATGAAAAACCAATGAAGCTTGGCACTTCCATTTATTCAGGCAGCCTTAACCACAAAACCTGCCAATCACACTCTTTAACTCTGAGGCAGGTAGTAGAATTTTTCATGATTCATCATCCAGAAAACAGTTTTAATACAAAGAAAACAAACTGAGGAAGTACTGTTTCTGGCTGACAACGTAGCTTAGAGCAAATCAATGCTACTTTCCAAGAAAAACTAGGAAAGTGGGATGTTAAAAAAATATACCTGTTTGATGACATTGGAGAGCATCTAAGGCAGACAGATTTGATGATCTAAGATTCAGAAAGACAGGAAGTTCACTGAGGTGAGCACAGCATTCTTTATACTGCTTTTACCTGAGGACATGTGCTGAGACTTAAGTCAAGCTGGACAAGAGACTGAGAATCCCAAGAAGCTGGCAGGGAAAGGCTGCTAAGAGTCAGAGAAGCTAGCAGAGCTTTTGACAGTGTCATGGAGATAAGTAGACAAACACTGGAATTTGGGCCTACCAATGCAGACAAGACTTGAGGGGCAAATATCTGGAAGAAAAGGAAACCATAGAGAAGTGAGCTCAAACCTGTGTTTGTTCAATGGAGCTTTCAGTAGCATCACAGTGCTGGAGGGAGGAAAATGCGAGTTCAAACCCACCAAAAAAGGAGACCACTGATAAACTATCTAGCCTTTCTCTTGTGACTCCTGGAGCATTACACTCCAGGAGCATAGGCAAACTAAAGGTAAACTGATCCTTACAAAATTTGAAACAAGTTTTGTGTTCACTCAATGCTCAATTATGATGTGCTGTTTCCTCCATTCCAGCCCCCTGCATCTCCAGAAATGGAAATATGGCTTTTCATACACAATGTCAAGCTTTCAAAGACAAACTACCAGATATACCAAATAAAGAAGACCAAGAGAAAAAAAACAGACAATAGAAAGAAATCCATGAATACCCTAGTTATTATCTGAAAAGGCTTCAAAATAACAATGATAGGTATGAAAAATATGTCAAGATTAATAATTTTACCAGAGAGCCAGAATCTATTTTTTAATCAATCAGAAATTCAAGAATGAAAAGTAATTGCCAACACAGCATTCTATAACTAGCAAAATTACCCTTCAAGAGGTGAAGGTGAAATAAAGATATTTTTAGACAAGCAAAAACAGAAAATTTATTGCCAATGCACCTGCATTAAAAGAAATTCTAAAGGAAGTTCTGAAGGAAAAAAGAAAATGATTCAAGATGATTCAAGGAACAGAAGGACTGAAAAACAATGGAAATGTAATTATGTGGGTAAATCTAAATAAATAATGCATATACAAAAATAACAATAATGTCTTGTGGGATATAAAATAAGTAGAATTGGAATTCAGATCAATAAGAATATAAGGATGTGAGGGGTAGACAATATTCTTCAAATTATGTGAAGCAAAAAAAGTATCTCCTACATCAGTTGCTTGACCTTTTCTCAAATTCCAATGAACATCGGTGAAGAGAATGTCTCTTAAGCTAATAGGCACACAAACTGGAGACATCCTGTTCAATTTTTCACCCTCCGTTCTGTTAGAATGACCTTTCTTCATCTCCTAGTGCTCAGACAACAGGAAAACAACTCTCAAAATGTTTAATAAATCAGTGCCATTCAAACTTTGAGAAATTAATGATAACCATTAAACATGACAATAATAATTTTTAGAGTAGCTACTAAGTAGCTGGTTCTTTACATACATTATCTCATTTCATTCTCACAACAGACAATGTAGGTTGACAGAAATAGGGATACTATTTCATGGACAAGGATAGTAAAGCTCAGAAAATTTGAACACTGGTCCAAGGTTACAAAGCAAAGAAATGAGTAAGTCAGCCTTCAAACTTTGGTTCTTCAGACTTTGCAAAGCCCATGTTTTGTCCCATTAAACAGCACTACCTATATAAAATGATGCAAAAGTCAGTGTTAAAGAAAGCATTCAGTGGGCCTAAACTAATAATGAACTGAGTTATTTAACTACTCCTCCATGTAAAGTTAAATAATTCTAGACAGGGTCAATTTTGTAACCTCTAACAAACATGTAGGAGAAAGGGTATGGATTATTACAAAATAGGATAAGGAAATCAGGTTACTCCCTGTGACATCAAACATACTTAACAAAATATCTCTTTTCAATTATATCCCAATTTCAGAATCTTAAGAAATCAAGAGTCAGTGAGGTCTGTCCTTATAAAATACCAAAAAAAACTTAAATATAAAACTATATTTTAAAACCTATATAACATTCATATGGAAACCCAAGACACCCAGAATAGCTAAAGCAGTCTTGAAAAAGAAGAACAAAGTTGGAGACCTCACATTTTCTATTTTCAAAACACTGCAAAGCTACTGTAATCAAGACAGTGTAATACGGGCATAGAGTAGATATAGATTAATCTAATAGAAGGGAGTCCAGAAATGAGCTCATACATATATGATCAACTGATTTTCATCAAGGGCAGCAAGACCATTCAATGGGGAAAGAACAATCTTTTCATAAACAGTGCTGGGACCACTGGATATCCATAGGCCAAAAAATACATGAAATTGTATCCCCATCTCACACTTTATAGAAAAATTAACTCAAATGGATCATAGACCTAAACACCAAGAGCTAAGCTAGAAAAACTGCTAGAAGAAAACATTTGTGACTTTGGGTTAGGAAATGGTTTCTTAGACAAGACACCAAAAGCACAAGTGACCAAAAAATGAAACAAAACAACAACAGCAAAAACATAGATAATTTGGACTCCAAGTGATATCATCAAGGGAGCAAAGTGACAACCCACAGAACTGGAGAAAATATTTACAAATCATATATCTGATAAGGGAGGGTCTAGTATGCAGAATGTATTAAGAACTCTAACAACTCAAAAATAAAAGACAACCCAGTTACAAAATGGGCAAAGGATCTGAGTAGACATTTTTCCAAAGAAGATATACAAATAGCCATTAAACCTATGAAAAGATGCTCAATACCACTAGCTCTTAGGGAAATGGAAATTAAAACCACAATGAGATAGTACTTCACACACACTAGAATGGCTATAATAAAAAAGACAGGCAATAATAAATGTTGGTGAGGATGTAGAAAAAATGGAACTCTCATATGTTGCTGGTAGAAATGTAAAATGATGCAGCTACTTTGGAAAACAGTTTGGCAGTTCCTCAAAATGTTAAACATAGAGTACATATGACCCAGCAATTCCACTCCTAGGTATACACCAAAGAGAAGTGAAAATATAGTATATACCCATATAAAAACTTGTACATGAATGTCATAACAGCTTTATTCATTGAAAATATACTATACACCCATACAAAAACTTGTACATGAATGTTCATAGCAGCATTATATATTATAGTCAAAAAAGTGGAAGTGACGCAAATGTCCATCAATTGATGAATGGATAAATTGTGGTATGTCTGTAAAATGGAATATTATTTGGCAATAAAAAGGAATGGAGTACTGACTCATGCTACAATATGGATGAATCTTGAAAACATTAGGCTAAATAAACGAAACCAGTTACAAAAGATCACATATTCCATTTATATGATTTCACTTATATGAAATGTTCAGAACAGACAAATCTAGAGACAAAAAGTAGGTTAGTGGTTGCCAGGGTTTTCAGGGAGGGAGGGATGAGAATGACTACTAATGAGTGTGATATTACCCTTTTGCGGTAATGAAAATGTTCTAAAATTGACTGTAATGATAAATATGCTAAAAACCACTGAATTGTACACTTTAATTGGTGAATATTATGGCACATGAGTTATATTTCAATAAAGCTGTTTTAAAATAAAGTAAAATAAAATACCATCAGTTTAAGATACCAAACAAAATTTTACAAAGCAGATGTTATTTAGGAAATTACAGAAAGTATATATACACACACACACACACACACACACACATATTGTGTTGCCAATAACTTGCTGCTTTGAAACCATTTTCACTGTGAGTATTATATTCTAATGTAGTCATGACCTCTAAGAAAAAACAATAAAAACAATTACTTTTTTATTGTAAAAGAAGAAAAAAAGTAAATAGATACCAGAGGTCACACTTTTGAGGGGAAAGAATAGAGTTGTGTTAACTTTTAAAATTCCATCAGAAACCAAACAACCTAATGCGATGTCAAAAGGAGAGTTTGCAACACTACAGATCAGTGCAATAAATCTCTGATAAATAACTGTCACACAGAAAAAGATACGGTAACTATGTCCACAAGATTTCAAAAATGCTTAAGCTCTTGGGTCTGACCTCTTGAAGTTTTGGCATAGAGTTTCACAACAGCACCTACACACAAAGAAAAAATATTTCATAATCTCTCAAACAATTAGCCCATTCCTTCATCTATAACTGTGATTTACCTCAATGAGATTGTTAAAAAACTATATATGAATAATAACAGAATTTCTATTTAATACAAGAAAGTAACTCTCAAGCAAGTATTGTTTCCTCTATGAAAAAAGGTTTATCATGCCAAGTAAAAATTGTATTCAAACTTGATTTAACCTTAACCTTTGCAGTAGAAACTTCAGTTATTTCCTAGAGTCAAAAGACGTCTAGAGATACAACAGTGGTACCTCTGGACTTGACAGAGAACAATGGTACATCTGAACATCTCATTCAGGCTGGCCTTTCAACTAGTTGCATCACTAGTCACACACACACACACACACACACACACACACACACACACGAGCACATATCCACATCCACACACCTAACCCAAAGTTACCTTTGAAATTTTAAGAATTTTATTTTCAGCTAAGTTGAGGCAAATCTAGCAAAGAACTCCATTCTTATTTTTTTACAGTGATGTCAAAGCTGAATATCATTGTGTTCCAACCCTTCATTTTATGGATAAAGAAACTGAGGCAAGCAAATATAAATGACTCGCATAAAGTCACAGAGCTAGTTAACAACTGAGCTAAAACTTGAAACTCCACTTGCTATGACTCAGATCTTTCCATAATACTGGGCTTCCAGGGCCAACTCAAGAGGGAGAAACTAACACTTTAGTCACACATAGGGACACCTCCAGTTTTCTGCCATAGTCACACATAGGGACACCTCCAGTTTTCTGCCAGATCTTCGGATGAGAATGTCACCGCCTGGATGATCACAGGGACAATAGAGATTTCCATTTCTGTCAGAAATACCATTATGCAGAACATTTAAAGATTATGCTCTAGCAAAAAGATACTTTTTCTTAAAGAAGCTAAATACTTTTCCTTCTTCTGAACATTTCAAATATAATTTATACATAATAAAACATTCAAGCACACTTTGTTCCAATTTTGTAAATAATCACCAATGTGCCATCTCATTTTTTTAATATTATAAGCAGATAGCCACATTATAAGGTTCAAAACACACTACTCCCAACATATGAAACATTGGCATATTGAATATTTAAGCCGAAGGAGTTTGAGAGAACAACAGAAGCAGGAAGGTCACTTTGACCTTTACCCAACCCTTCTTCCCTGAAATAGGTCATAAAACCCTCATGTGAGAGCTGCCCTGCCTATACCCTTCGTCTTTGAAAACAAAGGGACACAGAGGAAAAATCCCAACAAACAGCCCTCTCTGAGTTTCCCCTAGTTTACCACCCTTCCCTCCTAATCCTTAACTTATCATATTCCTCCAAGGCTATCCAGTCTTCATCAAACCCAGCATAAAAATACTCAGGTCTGTTTCCTCAGGTCCTCATTTCCTTATGAAGGCTCCCAGGTCACGAAAAACTTATGTTAAATAAACGTGTATGCTTTTCTCCTGTTAATCTGTTTGTCAGTTTAAATTTCAGACCCGGGGACCCTAAGAGGATTGAGGAATACTTTTTCCTCCCCTAATCACACTATAGTCAAAAAGCTAAGAAGAGAGCCAAAAAAATGGAAGAGAAGCTTTCATGAGCTGCAGCTGGGGGGCAGCAAGGGGAGAGAGACGTTAAGCAGCAAAAAGCACAGTGGTTCTGCAAGATGGCAAAGAGTAAGAAACAACATGCCAGTGGTTATGTAAACAATAACCAAACCCGAGGCAGAGTGGGGAAACTGTAATCAGAGTATTATTAATCCTAAATAAAAGTGGTTCTGTTCCAATTGGTAAAGATCAGCACGGAGAAACCTAATGAACGTTCATTTTCATGGCCCCAGAACTTGAGGGATGATGACCCAAATTCTTATTATTCAACTTAATACCGTAGTATCAGTAGGGAACAGTGTTCTGGAAGGACATTCAGGAATGTGACAAGCCAGTGATGGTGACTTTAGGGATGCACTGCACACACTCATCTCTCTCACGGTGCGTGAGGGGGTCAGGGGACTGGAGAGGGTCCTTTTCAATGTACACCTTTCTGCCCTGGTTGGCCCTAACTGTTTGGTGCTTGTGTTACTTTTATTATTTGATGTCAAGAGGGGTTAAATTGTTTTCTAATTTATAGTTTTCTTTATAGTTTAATTTCAAATTATATTGAAGACCTGAAGCCAGTTTTTTTTTTTTCTCTTTAATTAGGTAAGGACTAATTAAACACTCAGCAGAGATACTACTTGTCAGTAGATCCTCCCTCATATCATATGTCATCTAGAACTCTTGGAGTTCTCTTCTACCAACTATACTATAAAATCAGAATGTGAATACAAAAAACAAACAAATAATCAAAGAGTGTTGCATGAATGTTAAGGAAATACACTAAGATATAAACAGTTAAATTTGCGTGGCAGCATTCTGTAGTTTTTTTCCCACCTTTATATTGTTATTGTCTGTGTTCTCCCAATGTAAATTTGTTTATAAAATCATAAAAACCATAAACAGCCCTTTAAAAATCAGTGTAAACAATTACATATCAGATATGTGATACAAAAAGAACGGGAAAATTAACATTAAAAGCTAAGATTTATTTTTCTCCTATTTCTCTGTATTTTCTAAACTTTATATAGTAAGTACAAAAAATAAATTTCCCTGTATAGAACTTTTGGTGAGCAATTAGATATATAGTGTTTTTTAATTTTATATGAAACTTACTCTTCCCCTCCCCTATAAAACAGATAGAAAGATAGACTGGAGTTGGGGGAGGGATGCTTTGAAGCAAAATGCATTCTCAAGTAGAGGTGGAATGCAGAGAAAGTAACAGAGGGCAAATCCCCAACACAAAAGCAGAGAGGAGAATATCCTTTTGCATTATACAGAAAGAGGTAAATCCACTGAGAACAAATCTGAAACCATGGTTTCAGAACGAAGAAAAAGGAAAATCATTCAGATTTTTAAAAGAAAATGTTATTAGTTTTATACAGGCCTCTTAATACAAAGCACAGTCGTATGTGGGGGTTTCTATATATTCTATTAAAATTTGGGTTTGACTTTCAGTTAATGTAAGCACTAGCCAAAATAAAAACAGGTGGTGTGTCTGGAGCATGGTCCTGGAGTTCTGTATGCTCAGTCTCCTCATATGGAGAATGAGAAAAATCATACCTGTTACAAACAGTTGTAAAAATTAATGTGAGCACATTTGTAAAAGGGTCTCATACACAGTGTAGAAAACTGAAAAGGTCTCCTGTTAGAACCAAAAGGCACTGACTAATGTTCAACAGTAAACAAAACAATGAATTTTTAACATTGTCAATAAATCAGAATGATTAATGATCAGAAGCAAATCAGCAAAATTAAAGATCAGAATTTCAGGGTGAAATGATGACTAATTCAGAGCATCTCCAACATCTCCAGTTCTTATAAGATTTAAAATTAGAGCTTAGATTTTAAGAGAAATTGACACAGGGTTCTGCAAGTGAGCATTCACTTGAAGGGCTGTATGATAGTGTGTTCAATCTCATGTCTACAGTTCAAACCGTGTATTTCAGTATTCTCTGAATTAATAAAATGCTTACAACTGTCAAAGTGACTTGCTTCAACCTATTTATATCTCTATATACACGCTTACCATTATTTAAGTATAGGCCTCACTACTTACATGATGAAAAGGATAAGGCAAAGCTATCACACCTTTATACATCATCTGATTTCCATCCACCAATTCATATATTCAACACATTGACCACTTACCATGTTCTAGGTACTATGCTAGGTACTAGGATACATCAAGACATGACAATGATGATTAGAAACAAACATCGCCCTTGCCTTCATAGACCCTATAATCTAGCATGGAGAATAGCCAATCAAACAATCACACAAATTCTTTTTTTGACCAAAAGAAAAAAAAGAAAAAAAGAAAAAACTATTGTGTTGCATTACTCTTATTATTTATTTCTAAAAACTTAGATCTCCTGGCTCTGAATTCACTGTTCTACTATATCACAATTGACTCAGTTAAGTAGGTCATTTAATTTTTCTCTCATCTTACTCAAAACCCATTTTACACTGGTTATATAACTAGTCATCAGAATGTGCTGTAAAGCACTTTACAACCTTTATTTTTAATTTCCCTTTGATGGTATGCATTTTTAAATGTCGAAAAACCTTAGATTGTTTTTCCAAATTTATTTTGTAATGCCTTCTAAAAAAGGAAAATGTCATTTTAAAATGTAGCATATGAAAATTGCTGTCCATTCAAATGACATTCTGGTATGAATCATCTCCCAGTTCAGTCATTTTTTTTTTTAAATAGTAGGCTTATACCATGTTCAGGCTGATTGCTTGGGTAAGTTTCTTCCATTCATTTTGAAAACATTTTTCCTTCTTTCAATTCCTTTTTGAAAAATAGGTGATAACCGATAGAAATAATAATGTTCATTAGTAAACAGGTAAATTTAAAACCATATGTACGTTGATTAAAGCATGATAATGAATGAACTTGCAGATAATGCTGGAAGAAAGGACAGGATTAATGCAGATGAGTTAGCCACACCCCGGCCCTTGCTATTACCTGAAGGTGTTCCACCACCAAATTCAGGGATTCAAGCATTCTCTTCACTGCCCATATCCTCCTGTCCTTACGGTTAGTTTGTTCAACTTCTCCCTCTTTTACATCATCAGGTTTTCCAGAGCAGCAGCCCTTTCACACATTCCCAACCCACCAGCCTCTTTCCTTCACTTCCTTCCCTATCCATCGCAGATTCCTTGACTTGTCAATCATGCTCTTAACAATTCTTTTCATTGCACCATTTGGCCAGGACCCAACACTAGATGAAGTTAACCACTGTGCTTTCTCTGTGCTTGCAGTGGAGTTTATAGCTTTGCATTTTACATTTAGGTCTGTAATCCATTTTGAGTTAACTTTTGTGAAGAGTATAAGTTCTATGTCTAGTCATTCATTTTGGGTAATATATATGTAAAAAGGAAAGCCCAGCTCTACATGGATCATGTGAAACTAACAATCTTTCCCATGCGCGTATGCTTTTAAAAAAATCCCTTAGTTCAAGAGTAAGTTTATTAGGCTTGTGCCACCAAGTATAATTGTACTTTGGCTTCATACACTTCAATATTGCTGGTCAGAAAGAGCCATTCCAGAAATTTCGCCATTTGCAGCAACATGGATGGACCTAGAGATTATCATACTAAGTGAAGTCAGACAAACAAAGATGAATATTATATGATATCACTTATCTGTGGAATCTAAAAAATAATGAAAATGAACCTATTTGCAAAATAGACTCACAGATAAAGAAAACAAACTTATGGTTACCAAACGAGAAAGGGTTGGGGGAGGGATAAATTAGGAGTAGGAGATTAACAGATACTACTATATATAAAATACATAAGCAACAAGGATTTACTGTGTAACACAGGGAACAATACTCAATATCTTGTAATAACCTATAATGGAAAATAATTTGAAAAATATATATGTATATATTCTTTGCTGTACACCTGAAACTAACACAGTATTGCTATTGTGAATTAACTATACTTCAATTAAAAAAAAAAGAACGATTCCATTTCTGATGACTCTATAGCAATCAATCAACAAATACTGATTGGATCTGGCATTACCAGTATTTGGCAATGCATGTGCCAAATTGAGTCTGCTGCCACTACTATTGCTGCTCTCATTGCTGGTAGCCTATAGCAAATGACATGGCTCTGAGCTGTGCTGCTTGAAAAGAAAATCCAGGAAACTATAAAGAATTTTCTTTTGGGGTCAGATGGGGAATACTTCAGAATAGCTAAGAACATGGGCTGTAGAGTCAGACAGACCTGGGGTGGGTGACATGGACAAGATACTTAACCTCTCTGAGCCTCAGTTTCCCCACCTATAAAATGGGAATAGTAATAGTACTTTCCTCCTAGGGTAGTTGTGGGGATTAGATGACTTTGTGTATATAAAGCACTAGGATTTCTGTTGCCTAAGTCTTATAGCAGTAATGGTGGCTTGTAGAGCCACATGTGACTTTCGAGCTGCACTGCACACATTCATCTCCCTTACTGGCCTTTTTCTGATACACAAGAAGGGCCTCTTTTGATTAGTGATGCTGCAGCCTGCACTGCAGCAAATCCTAGTAAGTAGTTCTTTAAAGGTCTTTGCAGAAAAAATCAGTAGGAAGGAAAAAAGAATTTGTGGCAAACAGAAAACCACAAATGCGACTAAAATTGTATTTATTATGAAAAGAATAGCTACTGAACATATATAGTTATTTCTGTAAGTAATTTTTTATAAAGGACATGTAGTAAACCAGAGTCAGTACAAATTCTTGCCTTTTAGGGAGCTCAAAGTTACGGGTCTGTTTTTACCAGTACAAAATTGAGCAACAATTTTCTTTCTAAATTTTATGACATCATCTATTACACATTAATGATTAGTATTATAATTCAAACTTCTCAAAAGAAAAGCATCACTGGAAAAAAATCACAGATTACATTAATCAACACAAAATTACTGCTGCAAATTGTAGATGTGAAAACTTAAACCAGTGCTTTGGCTTGGCATGGAAACACAGAAATGTTATGGAAAATAATAACAAAGCATTTACATTCTATAGCTAATATAATATTTAAAGTCATATTGGACATTATACTTATTAACAACTTATATGTTCAAAAGAGCAGGTATCATATCTTACCATTTAACTACTCTAAGATGCAAAATTAATTATGTGACTAGTTTCCAGGACCAAGAAGAAATCTGAGAAGCTATGTGAATGTTTATGAAATAGGAGTAAAATCTGAAGAATCTGCCTCCAATTCCACAAAGCAAAGCAGAAATGTTCTATATTTTATTTAAAAGAGAGAAATATGTACTTATAAGAAAGCATGTCAGTCCAAGGCTTCTCTGGTATCTAAAATAAAACACAGGAAATGATTTTCAAATAAATTATCTAAATCTTCATTTAATGGCTCAACAGTGAAATAAAATGTCTACTTAAGGTAACTTTTCAAGTAAATTTTTATTCCTGATAGCAATAAGCCTGGGAGAAAGGCAGGAAAAATTGAAAATCATACTCATTATCTAATCCCACATCAATTATAAATGCAGAAGAAACAAAATATTAATATGGATAGAAATGTACCCCCCCCATACATAAGTACTTGGGGTAAAGGATGAGTTCATGGGTTTATATGCGTTTGTGTACATGTTAAGTGAAGATGAATTATTTCTGAATAATACATGATAACAGCATAAAATTATCTTTATTGCTTTTTACAAATAAACTACAAGGTTTCTGAAGAGGAGTTTTGATTATAAATTGCTCCATTGTAATAGAGCCCCTTAACAAGTCCTTTATTCTTCCAGGGACCTTTCATTCTGATAAGGCCTCTAGAGGATATTGGAAAGATAAGGTATCAGCCCAATACGTACTGACACAAATGTTACCACCTTTAAAGACTGAACACTTAAAAACGCTTAAAAAGAAACAAAGAAGAAAAGGAAGGAAGGAAGGCAGAGCCATTATTGTTTTGTTTTGTTTTGTTTTTTTAGGGTACCAACTATCATTATCTTGCATAAATCAATGGGATACACTGTTTACATTTGATTGCTTATACTTAAGACTCTTTTAGTGTTCTCTAAACTGCTACTATTTTAATTAACGTTTACAAATCTTATTTACCTCTCACAACTGTTATAATCAAATACTGAGTCAAGCAGATAGGGAGGGAAAAGGGAGATAAACTAACAGTACATTAGGAGTAGGTAAACACTGTCTAGGTTAATCCTCACCAGAAACTTATCATGGAGGTACTCCCCCAATTTTCACCCATGAGAAAGAGATTCAGAGACATTAAGGTTAATTGTCCAGAGGTTACACAGATCAAACTGCTAGTCAGGGCCAGTGCTGGAATTCAAAGAAAGGTTTGTCTGATGCCAAAAATCAATGCTCATTTCCAGATATCGAAAGCACTGAATCAGGAAAATATCAAAATCAAGAGTTTTGGGTCAGCCAAAAGAGCAGCAGAGATGAGAAACAGTGAGAAAGGTAGCCTGTCTACAAGGTACATTTGAGCAAAAAAGCAGACTGCAGTAATAAATCAGAGGAGAGCACTAACAATGAAAACTGTTTGGCCTCAATCCAAGAAAGAACAGGAATCATTGTACAGTTATAGAAGGACTCTGTCAAGGTTACTGAGGCCCTTACATGTTTCTGGAAACTGCATTTAAGATGTGTTGTAAGAGATTAAGGAAAAGGAGTTACTCAAGGTCAATACAAGACTCCTAGGGAATGAAAATCAGTTCATGGAATAGAAAAAAATAGAAGAGAAAAAACTGCAGTGGCAACAGTAGTATGATGTAGTGGTGTGGATTCAGAAACACAGCAGATGTTTGTCTGGAAATGTCTTTATTTCACCTCCATTATTTTGAAGGGTATCTTTGCTAGTTATACAATTCTATGCAGTAGAACTAACAGTTATTCAGGAATGCATCTTGAAGAACAATACTTTGGATTCTTCTGCCCCAAAACAGTAACTGAAGAGAAGACTATCCCAAGTAACTTCAGTTATTCAAAGAAATGCATCTTTTAAAACTTAATGACAGGGCTTCCCTGGTGGCACAGTGGTTAAGAGTCCGCCTGCGAATGCAGGGGACACGGGTTCGAGCTCTGGTCCGGGAAGATCCCACAGGCCGCGAAGCAACTAATCCCGTGCGCCACAACTACTGAGCCTGCGCGCTACAGCCCGCAAGCCACAACTACTGAGGCTGCGTGCCACAACTACTGAAGCCCATGCACCTAGAGCCTGTGCTCTGCAACAAGAGAAGCCACCACAATGAGAAGCCCGCACACCACAACAAAGAATAGCCCCCGCTCACCGAAACTAGAGAAAGCCCGCATGCAGCAGCGAAGACCCAACGCAGCAAAAAAAAAAACCTTAATGACATTATGTACCAATCATCTATTATATGTCTGAAACCAGTACTGTACATCTAGTTTCTGAAATTGTCCAAGGTGAAATTTTTAAATGGCTTCTGCTTGCGTATCTTACAATTATATAATGCAAAGCATCATTGTTAAGAGAGAAATACTAATTGAGAGTCATCAAAGTACAAAGTAGTATATCGGGCACAGAGGATAGGAGTGGAAAACATTTACAAAGTTAAATGAGTAAGACTGATGAAGGAGCTTAGAATCTAAATGAGAAAAGATGCATAGTTATTAGTTATTTTTTAAAATTACAGAAAGTATATGCAATTTAAGAACAATTACTTATAATCATATTGTTTTTTTCCCATATGTTTAAAAACCCATTATAATAGTGGCTTTCAAACTTTTGACTATTACAGTAATAACTTCACATTATGACCTAATATACACATACATGTAAATATGTTACTGATAAATTTCATGCAGCAATATTTATCCTTACTATGCACTGTGTACTAAGATATTTTTTCTTTTCTTCTTTTATTTTTTAAAATTTATTTTAATTTTTATTTTATATTGGAGAATGGTTGATTAACAATGTTGTGTCAGTTTCAGGTGTACAGTAAAGCGATTCAGTTATACATATATATCCATTCTTTTTCAGATTACTAAGATATTTTTTATTCCAGTCTTTTTAAAAAACATCAATAGAGACCCACTAAACTATTTTATGAGCTATAAGTAAAGCCAAAAACGTTTGAAAAACATTGTAGTACCACTCACTGCTCCCTTCACATCCTCTCCTTTGCTTTCAGGCTCACCACCCTCAAAAAGGAGAAAAAAAAAAGGATTTTCCCTACTGGAACCAAGCAATATAACAGTCACTAAAATAAATGTGCCTGAATTGCCTGAATTGAAAACAGACAGTACAGAGAGAAACAACTGTATATTCAAAAAGATGGAAGAAATCATTTCTGAGGGGTATTTTAATTCACGTTGGCTATTGACCCAATCTGTGCATGAGAGAAGTAGCTCGAAAGGAAGAGGAAATTACAACTCTGTAGTTCAATGAGTTTGTAAGGAAACAGCCTGTCATGCTATTGGGTCAGGACTGAGCGGCATAAATAGTCAAACGGCTTAAAATCCTCATAGAAAGATGAAGCAAAGAAAGAAGCAATGTTTCTGAAATCAAGTATCTAAAACAGAGTCCAGTGAAAGAGCCAATACAACCCTTCACTGGGATTAAGCAATTATATCCTAGCCAGCAAGAACAATCACTTCTACAGAACTAGTTTAATAGCTAAACACCAAGTTAAAAATGTGTATTATTTAAATATTTATTTGTATAAGTTATTTGAACCTATGAGATCATAACTCAATGTCACTTATAAGTTTTATCTCTTCTAGCAAGCAATGAAGTACTTGGCAAATTTTTAAAAATATATCAAATTTGCTGCAAGCTTTGTTAGCGTATTTCTCATTACATTTTCCCACTTGCCCAAGAATTGAGACTGAACTTTTGCAGCTTGCCTCATTTCCTATGGGATCCCACAATTTAGCTGTCTTCTATGAATCAATATAAGTGTAACAAAATATTCCCATTACTATTTTTAAAAATACTTTAGCCAACTGTAAGGAACTAGGAAATTTTGGCTGAAGTTTTAAAATACTAGTTCTCATGATTTGACAGCAGTAAGCACCCTCTGTTGCATTTTGGTTTATTACTTAATACAAGGAAATGTTTAATATCTAAGCAATGTAAAACTGTTTATACCTTTCATCTTACTCTAGTCCTTCTACCTTCAGCCTCTTTTCTACTCTTCCAAATTTCAAAGTATTTAATTTTGACACAAACTAAACTGTCTTTTATTGAATCCTCTGTTTATTGAGTGAAAGCTATAAAAAAAAGAGAAGAAAATCTGTCTCACACAGATTTGCCAAAATAAAAGCCCACCCACTCAGGAAAATGGTAGGCCTTCTAACTAGCTACACTTCTTACCACTGAACTACAGAGTTGTAATTTCCTCTTCCTTTTAAGGAACCACCTATGCAAGGATGGATCAACAGCCAAGCACAAACTGTTATTTGAAGGGGGGAATATCAGGGAACTAGTTCTTACCCATCATCACATCCTAGGAAGAACTGGCTGGCTCTTCCTGGATGATGAATAAAGATAAGTACAGGTAGACTCTAAAATGGTAAGTAAATAACTGGCCTATTTAGTTTTCCTGGGACCAAACCAAAAAAGTATCACACTTCAGTTCCGAATGCTGCTGAAATACACCCTTAAATACTCTGCAGACATAGATCAATGAGATGTACCATATATCTCCTTATTTATGGTACTTCTCCTAAACTTTTGAAACACTCTCAGTTCCTTCAAAATCTTCACGTATCTTCTTGTCAAGACACAATGTAAATTCCACCAGCTCGACAAAAATCTCCATGAGCCTCCCAAATGAAAGACATTTTTTCAATACTCTGAAATCCCCTTGCATTTTATCTGAGCCTTTGGAAGCATATTTATAGTTGTTTATATACACAGCTTATCTTTCTACTATAACATAAGTTCCTGAGGACAAAATGAGGGCATCATTCATTTTTATATCCCCAAAGTGCACATCCCAGGGCCTTCTACAAGTCGGTATTCAGTCAATAACTGGTCAATACTTCAATCTTAGGCTCACATAAGAACCAGTTCCCGGGACTTCCCTGGTGGTCCAGTGGTTAAGACTCTGCCCTTCCAATGCAGGGGGTGTGCGTTCGATCTCTGGTCAGGGAACTAAGATCCCACATGCCCCACAGTGTGGCCAAAAAAAAAAAAAAAGAACCAGTTCCTACTGAAAACTGTTTACACAACACCTAATTCAACATATCTGAGCAGGTTTTTTTACATGACCATTTTATCTGTTGCTGTAAGATTACAAAAAATTAATTGTTTACGTATTCCTATATCTTACTACTTTACTTCTACTTCTTATAAAACGTTACCTTGCATATCTAGTAATTTAGGTTATTACTCATTGCTTGTCACTAATATATTTACAAGTTTTTAAATGTACATCAGCCAAATCATATACATATATTTTTGCACTCAAACAAGCATGAGTTTCATTAATCACTGTACAAACAAAATAGTACTTTCTAAACACCTAGGAGGCCCATTCCCTTTCAGTGGCCACCGAGGTATCCACACTCAACCCCTACAAACACCAGTGATGGGGGAGGGGAAGAGGAGATATACCACCAGACACTGTACTTTGCTCCTCCTGTCTGATTACTACTAAAAAGTTCAACATCAGTTTTTCTGTTTTTGATAATATAAGAGGCCTATAAAATACATTGACAGTGCAGGTTCCTCTCACATAGAATGATCTCCAGCACACTCTGTACAGACTGAATTGATAGGGGGATAGAATAAGCACCCTTCTAGACTCAGCCCTAGGTCCTGGGTGGGAGAAAGGGGAATATACAGAGGTGAAAATAACAATCCTCATCATCAGGTGCTTTGCAATCATTCTAAATTACAAATAAAAACCAGTACACATGAAAAAACAGCAAGAAGGACTTCCCTGGTGGTCCAGTAGTTAAGACTTCGCCTTCTAATGCAGAGGGTGTGGGTTCAATCCCTGGTCAGGGAGCTAAGATCCTACATGCCTCACGGCCAAAAAAACCAAAACATAAAACAGAAACAATATTGTAACGAATTCAATAAAGACTTTTAAAATGGTCCACATCAAAAAAAACTTAAAAAAAAAACATCAAGAAAACAATACAAAAATAATTCAGAGATAGGTTGTGTGACACAAAACTACAGGCGTTTGAAGAAGAGCAGTCTATATGATCATCATGACAAAAGCCACAAGGGCACAAAGCTGGGAATAAGCATGAGTATTATTGGCAACCTGGGAGGATGCAGCTGTACAAGGACATAAAAGGTTCAACAAGTGGTATGTTTACATTTTAAAAACAAAATGAAAATAGTGAATCACTGAGCTAGTGAACAGTCTGAGTAGAGAAATACAATCATGAGGTTAATGTTTAAATTCATCTTAATAGGGATATGCGCTCTTAAGGGAGGAGCCTTACTGCCAGTATCTAGAAAAGTATCTAGCAAAAGTAGGTGCTCAATAAATGTTTTCCAATATAATGGCTGGATGTATGGATGGATAGATGAGAACATAAAGATTCTAAATCAGGGAGACCAGACAAATCAGATGTCTTAATTCAGGACTAAAAGTGGTTACAGGAATAATGAAGAGAAGTGAGAGATACAAGAGACAACAATATTGTAACGAATTCAATAAAGACTTTTAAAATGGTCCACATCAAAAAAAACTTAAAAAAAAAACATCAAGAAAACAATACAAAAATAATTCAGAGATAGGTTGTGTGACACAAAACTACAGGCGTTTGAAGAAGAGCAGTCTATATGATCATCATGACAAAAGCCACAAGGGCACAAAGCTGGGAATAAGCATGAGTATTATTGGCAACCTGGGAGGATGCAGCTGTACAAGGACATAAAAGGTTCAACAAGTGGTATGTTTACATTTTAAAAACAAAATGAAAATAGTGAATCACTGAGCTAGTGAACAGTCTGAGTAGAGAAATACAATCATGAGGTTAATGTTTAAATTCATCTTAATAGGGATATGCGCTCTTAAGGGAGGAGCCTTACTGCCAGTATCTAGAAAAGTATCTAGCAAAAGTAGGTGCTCAATAAATGTTTTCCAATATAATGGCTGGATGTATGGATGGATAGATGAGAACATAAAGATTCTAAATCAGGGAGACCAATTAGGAGACAAGTCTTAATTCAGGACTAAAAGTGGTTACAGGAATAATGAAGAGAAGTGAGAGATACAAGAGACAGATTTAAGTAAGTAGTAATAAGTCAGTGACAGAAAGGGAAGAGATATGGGAATAAGAAATAGAGGTTGATCAAAGATTTTTCAAAGTTTCAAGCCAAAGTGAATGGGAGAATGCAGGAATCTTTTCAAGGTAAAAATGCTAAGATTACATTTAGGCCAATAGATTTTTGAAGTGAAGGCAGACCTTCTAATTATTACAGTAATCATTTGGAGTTATGAGACCAGAATTTGAGCAAGAGCAAAGAACTGACGACTTAAGAGTCCCCCCAAAAATGTATTAGAATAGATTAAATCTAGCAATTTCATGAAAAATTCCCAGAGGAAAAATATCTTCCAAAAAACATCATCATTATCATCATCAACATAGCAATAACATAACTCTAATTTATTATCACTATTATTATTAGAGCTGCTAACATTTACTAAGCCCTTACTATGTAGCATGCACCATAGTTATTTGCCTACATTATTGCACTTAGTCCTTACAACAACCCTAGGAGGTTGTTATGATTGCACCCATTTTCTGGAATAGGAAACTGGGGCACAGAGTGGTTAAGTAACCACATTTATTAAGTGCCAGAACCAGGATGTAAATCGAAGTCTGATAAAAATACCTTTTTCTAAACCAAGAGTGTCTAAGTTTCTACACCAAATATTCTCTAAGATCCTACTGGGGGAAAAATAACTCAACATTTCTATTTTTTTTAACTCTTAACCTATTAAGGTTTCTATTATTGTGAATTATTTACAATGTATATAATGTATTAATACAGTAGTGTATAAATTATAACTGAGTACTCATTTATGAGGGAGGGAGAGATGTTCTATTTTTTTTCTAGTAAGAATGTGAGATCAAAACAGCCTAGAGATATATATATATATTTATATATATATATTCTCTTTCTTGTCTACCTTTGTTTTGTACAAGAAATTCAATGTCAACAGTTTTATCTTTTTTCTTTAAAAACAGACCACTTATATACCCAAAAGAATTAAAAGCAGGGTCTATAAGAGATATTTATATACCCATGTTCATAGCAGCATTATTCACAATAGCTAAAATGTGGAAGCAATCCAGTGTCCATTAATGGATGAATGGATAAACAAAATGTGATATACACTTACAATGGAATATTATTCGGCTTTAAAAAGGAAGGAAATTCTGACATATGCCACAACATGGATGAAATCTGAAGACATTATACTGAGTAAAATAAGCCAGTCACAATAAAGATAAATACTGCCTGATTCCATTTACACAAGGTACTCAGAGTAATCAAAACGACAGAGACAGAAAGCAGGATGGTGGTTGCCAGAGCTGGGGGAGAGGGAAATGGAGAGTCATAGTTTATTGGTTATAGAGTTTCAGTGTTACAAGATGACAAGAATTATGGAGATGGATGGTGCTGATGGTTGTATAACATTATGAATGTATTTAATACCACTGAATTGTACACCTAAAAATGGTTACAATGGTAAATTTTATGTTATGTGTATTTATCACAATAAAAAAAATTGAGGGAAAAAAACAGACCACATATGATCAGATACTCCATTCATGCACTCACTTATTCATTCCAAAAATATTTATTAATTGTTTCTCTTGTGCCAAGCTCTGATGGTACATTCAATGATTTCTAAGAAACAATCCCTGGTTTTAAGGAGGTCTGTAAGGAAGTCAGTAACGTAAAACCCAAATATATAAACAAATCATTATAAGTTAATACTCTAAGAACAATAATAGTGATAGTCAAGAGCTAGCACTTTCTATTAGGTACCTGCCATGTGTTAAGTACCTAGTTCTAAACACTTAGGTATTTTATCTGAATAACAGTATGAGAGAGACGGATTATTACCTGTACTTTACAGACAGTAAAACTGACTCAGGTAGGTTTAAAAACACACTCGAGATTACCCAGCTTAGAAACAAGTGAACCCAGGCAGTTTGATTCCAGATCCCATGCTCCTAACCACTCTCCTCAGAGTGGTGGAAAGAGAATCTAAGGGAAATAGGACCACGCAGCCTACACACACCGCTCTGTTTGCTACGTCTCCAGAACCCAAAACTAAACTCTTTCATTTTAATTGCTTATTGAAACAAATCACATCTTAAAAAGCAATACAACAACAATGGCCTAAAAATCAGGCCATACTTGTCAGACTTGTAATTCTAACAATGCACTGAAAAATGTATGCTGCACTCTGCAATACTATAGTTCAGAAAAAACTACGTCACAATAGGCAACGAAACACTTTTGTTTAAAGTGCTCCCTTGCTTAAATCACACTGAAATGGAGTTATAGAATACAATATGGAGAACAGTCTGAAACAAACCAGAAATCTGATTTTCAGAAGTTGCATATTTAAGAGTCAGTAACTGGTTACCATCTATTTTAAGCCAAATATCTGCTTCTGTGTGACTTCAAGGGCATTCTGGAGTAAACTATACAGATGGTAAAGTCTACCATTCAACAGGCTTCTAAAGTTTAATCTAAGTCTCCATGTACCTCCATCCACCCTGAATGACATTATAATAGAAATCAACAGTATATGAGTCCCTGCCATGTCAAGCCAGCTGCTTCCAGTGAGGGTTTGTGAAAAGCGGCTCCAAAGAACAAACTTCACTGTCTCAAACATTCTGAGAACACAGTGGATCATTAAATATTTATTACCTGACTAGTAGGCAAATAAACATAGCAATTCCTATGGCTTTACTTAGATGCCACAGTGAGAAGTACAACAGAAACGAAAAGACTTCAACCAAAAGGTTTGTATTTTCCCATTACCAAAGACTAGGCTTTAGGCAATAACTTGTTTTGTACTAAATCTTTACCAGTCTCCCTCCAGGGCTTCCTTCAAGGATCAAGTATTCTCTTACACTGAATTGTGTCAAACATTAACCTTAACTTTAGTGTGGCCAAAACCATTTTCAAACCTGTCCAGATTGTTCTCAGAAGGCTATTGCTTCCTCATAAATCCACCTTGAAAGGCAAACAGAAGGTGAGCTCAAGTGAAAAGGGTCTCATGTAGAGACTCTGATTTGCTAACCCTAGCTTAGTATTTCTCATTAATAAAGTCAGACAAGCAAATTACATTAGGTGGAAAAGTTAGGCGAATTATTAAATTTAGTTAATTTTCCTTTTCCATGTAAATTCTTTAAGAACTAAGTAAAAATGTTGTAATCCTTTTTATCTTTTAAAAAAAGTCAGTTTAAGGCCAAATATCTTCTCCCCTTGTGAAAAAGATAATGTTCAGCATGAGGATTCTACATATTTCCAAGGTTTTCGTTTTAAAAAAGTCATTTGAGATAATATCTCAGAAGTAGAATGCATTATTGTTTGTCTTTAACAGAAAAAAAAAGTCAATGCTGCAGTAAACAGAACACAAACTCATGTGTTTCCCCAATTATGATGCTTAGGAATGCACCTTCCATTTAATGCCTGCTTAATTTTATTACAGAGTAAAAAATGCCCGAAAAGAACCATTTCCATAATATAAGTGTAAATCAGGAAACTGATCAAATAAGAATCATTTTAAAAGACATATATCCAGTTTCAGAGAAGAAAGAACTTTTTGAAACTTTTTCAGCTTGGGCCCTATAGATCCTTGAAAATTCTTCCTCTCAGACTTCTGCAGATCACTACCGTAAAAATTTACAATAATGCCACGTTAAATGCCATGTAAAAAAACAATGCCACATACTGCCTACCAGGGGAAATCTTCTCTCTGAAAAGCAAGGCTGAAAGCAAACACAATTATTGTTAAAAGTCTTTCCAGACCAACCCTAGCCAACTGATATTTCTGTATACTTGGAATCTAATTTTCACCGAATTTCAGAGATCAAAGGAACATTAATGATGAGGAAACAGAAGTTCAAATAAATTAAGTGACTTGGCAAGAGTTTTGTGACTTGCTAAGTAGCAGAGTTTAACAAAGACCCTTGTTTCCTGATGGGCAGACTGATGTTTCCATAGTAGAACGCTGGGTCGTCATCTGGCAGGTTTGTGCAACACAAATTCTCTCTATAACCAAATTCTGAGCTTCTGGAGGATAGAGACTACATCATTTCTTTCTTTTGAAGCTCCAAAGTGATTTTCCTGGTTCTGGGACCCCTAATGAAAAAGCCAAATATATACTACCAAAATAAAGATCGAAAGGAGTAAATAAATGTGTTCAGCACAAGATTTTAATAAAATGGCAAAAATCCACTCCTCAAGATAAAAAACAAAACCCTACACCCATTTGTTTGTGTGTCTATTTCTATTTCCAGAAAAATTCAGAAGGAAGACATTTTTTCTTACTTTTTTGAATACGTATGGCTTCTCTGACTAGCATCTTAAAAAATACACTTGATGAAACAGTAAGTGACTCCAGGACAAGAGTTATCCATCAGGGACCACTTGTCAACAATTATCTGAACCACAATATCTGAAAAGAGAAATGGATCTGAACCAAAAAAGAAATACTGGGTCTAACTATAATGGCAAGAGACTATTAAAGCAATTACACACTATTCACCTAATATTCAATTAGAAAACTGACTCCATTATTGGGCTAGAAGTCATCTGATAACATAGAAAATTAGAATATAAGTGGTATCTAAGTTTTTTGATCCAAAGGGCTGTTGCTAAGGTCACGAGTATACCAAGCCTAATTTTGTTTTGCCTTTATCCCATAGCCACTATGCCACTGGGCCTGGAAGTGAGCATGCTAGCCATTTTCCATGTGTCCCTCTAGACCTTCACTATGCTCTTCTTTAACCTGCTCTGAGTTTGGCCAGCCAACCAGCATGAGCTTCATCAAAGGATTCTCTTGTCCTTGGACTTTCACATGGGTCCAGCCAGTAGGAAGCAGTGGCTAAAGATCAAAGGAAGAAAAGTGAAGTCAAGATATTTATTCTCCTTTCTCCCTGCCAGATCACATTGGTCAGTTGCTCTTCTCTACAAAAGGCCACAGCTCCTGTCAGTCCATCTGTCCATTACAGCTACTCTGCTAGCTCTCTCCTTCTGCCCTGGGGACAGGTCTTTAGGTAGTACTGGCTCCCTGATGTTGCTAGCCCCTCACCTCACACTGAACCATCCCTTGTTAGTTTCTCTTACTTCTCCCCACACCTCTATAATTAGTCTCTTTAGTAAACTTTGCAATTATCCCAATTGAGTATACTATATCTATATCCTGCTAGGATCCAGAATGATACTTTGAAATACAGGTACTTCCTGCCTCACATTGCCAGTTCCAGATCATTTCCATTGGGTGCAGTGGTGGGTGGGGTCACCTTCGGTTACTTGTGCTTATGTTGTCATATCCAAAAGGGCTTTGCCTAACCCAAGGTCACATATATTTACTCCTATATTTTCTTCTAAGAGCTTTATAGTTTTAGCTTGTACATTTTGGTCTATAATCCACTTTGAATTACATTTCAGAGTCTTATCTTTTTGCATATGGATATCCGATTGTCCCAGCACCATTTGTGGAAAAGACTACTGTTTCTTCATTGAATTGCATTGGCATTTTTGTTGAAAATCAACTTACCATAAAAGGTTTATTTCTGGAAAAAAAAAAAAAACAGGTTTATTTCTGGACTTTCAATCCTGTTCCACTGATCTCCATGTCTAGCCTTACACCAGTACCACACTCTCTTGATTACTGTATCTTTATTGTTAGGTTTGAAACCAGGAAGTCTAAGTCCTCCAGTTTTGGTCTTTTTATTCAAAATTTTGTTGACTATTCTGAGTCCTTCACATTTCCATATCAATTTTAGGATCAGCGTGTCAATTTCTGCAAAAAATATCTGTTGGGATTTTGATAGGGATTGCACCGAACCCATTTATCTGTTTATAGAGAATTGCCACCATAATATATTGATTCTTCCAATCCATGAACATGGAATGTCTCCATATATCTTACAATTTTACTCAGCAATGTTTTGTAGTTTTCAGTGTACATCTTGCACTTCTGCTAAAAAATATTCCTGAGTATTTATTCTTTTGATGCTATTGTAAATGGAATTTGTTTCTTAATTTCCTTTTCAGACTGTTCATTGTAGTACATAGAAATACAACTGATTTTTGTATACTGATTTTGTATATTGATCTTATATTCTGCAACCTTACTGAGCACATTAGTTATAAAAGATTTTTGGTTTGGGGGCACGGGGTGGTAGATTCCATAGGATTTTCTACATATACAGTTATACCATCTGTGAATAAAGATAGTTTTACTTCTTCCTATCCAATCTGGATGCCTCTTATCTCTTTTTTTCTTGCCTGACTGCAATGGCTAAAACTTCTATTACAACATTGTATAAAACTGGTGAAAGCAGACATCATTGCCCTTATTCCTGATCTTAGGAAGAAAGCATTAACATTTTCACCATTATGTTGTTAGCTATAGGTTTTCTGTGAATCTCCTTAGTCAGGTTGAAGGACTTTCCTTCTATTCTTTATTTATTGAGAATTTTTATTATGAATGGTTTTGGATTTTGCAAAAATGTTTTTGTATGTCTGCTGATTATGTGGGTTTTGTCCTTTATTAATAAGGTGAATTATATTAATTAATGATTTTCAGATATTAAATCAACTTTGAATTCTTGGTATAAATCCCACTAGGTCATGTGGTAAAATCCATTCCATATGTTAAAGGATTCAGTTTACTAAAATTTTGTTGAAGATTGGTAAATCTATATTCAAATAAGGAGTATCAATAGTTTTCTTTTCTTGTAATGTCTTCCTCTGGCTTCGGTATAAGGGTAATACCGGCTTCACAGGATGAGTTGGGAAGTATTCCTCTTCCTCTATTTTCCTGAAAGGTTGGTATTGTTTATTCTTTAAATGTTTGATATAGTTCACCAGAGAAATCATTTGGGCCTGAGCTTATCCTTGCAGAAAGATTTTTTTATAACTCATTCAATTGCTTTGCCTGGTATAGATCTATTCAGGTTTTCTCCATCTTCTTGAGTCTGTTTTAGTAATTATATCTTTCAAGGACTTCACCCATTTCATCCAAGTTGTCTAATTTGATGGCATAAAGTTGTCCATAGTATTTCATTATAATTCCTTTAATTTATGTAGAGTCAGTAGAGATGGCTCCTCTTTCATTCCTAATTTTGGTAATTTATATCTTTGGTCTTCTTTTATTAGCCAGTCTAACTAAAGTTTTATCTATGTTAATCATTTCAAAGAAGGAATTTCTGGTTCCACTGATTTTCTCTATTGTTTCTTAGTTTCCTATTTTATTGGTTTCCACTCTAATCTTCATTTCCATCCTTCTTCTTGTTTTATATTTAATTTGTTCTTATTTTTCCCTTTATCTAGTCTCTTAATGTAGAAGCTGAACTTACTGATTTGTAATCTCTTTTTCAGTTTATGCATTTCTCATTGATTTCTTAATGTTAAAGTACTCTAGGTCTTGGTCTTTGGACATCTTGCTTCTATCTACACTCACTCTCTTAAGGATTGTCTGGTCTCATGGCTTTAAATGAATTCCATATACTGAGAGCTCTCAGACTAGACCTCTTCCAAATTTCAGGGTCACATATCCACCTGCCTCTTACCTTAGATATTAAATAAACATCTCTAATTTAACAGGCTCCAAACTGATCTCCTGCTCCAGCCCCTTACCAAACTTGCTCCTCATCAGTCTTCCACATCTCTGGTTAATGGCAACTCCACCCTTACCATTGCTTAGGCCATAATCCAAGGGTCATCTTTTAGCTCTATCCCTGACTCACTCTTTCTCTTAGACCTCAGAACCAATCCATCAGGAAATCCTCATGGATTTCCTATTAGCTCTACCTACAAAGAATATACACCAAATCACTCCACTACCTCCACTGCAATTACACTACTCCAAGCCACCATACTCTCGCCTAGATTATACCTTATAACTTGTCTCTCTACTTCCATTCTTGACCACTGCACCCTGCCACATCTATTCTCAAAAAAGCAGCCAAAGAGACAATGTAAAAATGTAAGGTGAACCACCTCACCCCTCCTCTTAAAATCTGCAGACTCAAACTTCCTATCTCTATCAGAATGAAGTTAACCCACTTTCAATGGCCTGCAAGATCTGGCCTCTCATTACCTGCCTGATCTCATCTCCCACAACTGTCACTCTTGCTTACTGTGCCAGAGCCACACTGTTACTTGAACACAGGGCATTCTCCACCTAAGAGCCTCTCCATTGGCTACCCTACTTCCTGGAATACTTTTTCTCCAACTTCTGCATGGCTCATCCTTTCTCGCTCTCAAGTCTTTGTTCAACTATCATCTTCTCTATTAGACTGACTCTGGCCATGTCCCTTTAAATTACACGCACCACCATTACTAGCACTCCCAATATTCATCACCCTGACCACTTTTTCCCTATAGCATTTAACACCTTCAAATATTATGTATATTATTCTTAATATGTTGATTATTTATTATATATCTCCTTCAATAGAATGTAAGACCTCTTAGGGCAAGAATTGTTGTTTGTTTTATTCATGGATGTATCCCAAGGGACTAGGTATACGTATGGCATATAATAGGTGTTATTAAATATTTGTTGAATGAATAAATAAATTTAAAAAGCAGAACTTATCCACTGGCCATTATCAAATTAAACGTTACTCATGCCTGAAAAGCTGAATTTATTTATTGCTCCATTCATTCAACAAATATTGAGTTCCTTCTCTTTGCCAGGCACTGCAGCAGACAATAGGGATATTCAAAACAGACAAGGTCCCGTTGACATGGAGCTTGTTTACCAAACTTCTGTTTCTCTTCATAGCATGTTAAAAAAAATGGTATCATTCCTGTAATAATAAGTGTTATAAAGACAATACAATGCATAAGTAAATGTGTTAGTGATTAGGAACAGAGAGCTAGGAGTCTTCCCTCAACTAGAATAGACAGTAAAGCCCACTATGAGGAGATATCATTCGAAGTAAAACCAGGATAAGGAGAAGCCATTCATGCAGAATTCTGCGGGGAGAAACATTCCAGAGAGACAAAAAGCATAAAGCTTCAAAGAGGAGGTGGAGTTTGGTGAACTCAAGAAAAGAAAAAAAAAGCCAATATGACCTGAAGGTGGTAGAAGAGGGATAGATAAGGTGGGAGGGCATCCTGCCTCCACTGCGGAGGCCCTAAACCCACCCTGACATTTTTAGCAATTTAGACGCATCCTAGAATGTTATTTTTGTATCACCTTCTCTCTCCTGTGCTCCCTCTCTCCTACTCTTTTTCCCTCTAGGGAAAATGCCAATGGCACTGAGTGCCAGTGTCACTGAGTCGAAATTTGAGAAGCCTATTCCTTAGCAGACCTGGTACTTCTGTGCAAATCAGAAAAAGTTGTGCTTTCCTCACAACACTTTCTTTCATCTATTAGAAAAATATGTAATAAATAAGCGTATCTACAATTCACTCATAGTTGTACATGTGCAGTGCAACATGCACAGCAGCATGTAGGGCCCTGGTTGCAGAGACAGAGGAGGGCAGCTCTTTGCAAATCAAACTGGTTCCATTTTTCCTCTATTTCAAATACTGAATGCTGTGGATATTAAATATACATGTAGCTTTTCAAACACTGCAATTATTACTATTCAGCATTAACTACAGTTGGCTACAGATTCTGTTAGCTTTATCCTCATGCGAAAAGGAATGAGTCTGAGTATTTCTGAGATGCAGATTCAAGGGGCTGTAAGCATGAACGTACTTCCGTAAAAGTGGCAAAAGCCTTGACTATATCAGCAAGTGTTAGAAGTACTGATCATCAGACAGTCTAACAGAAGAGCTACATATTAGGGCAATCTTCCCTATCTTTAGGAAAAGTTTTTGCCTACATTATTTCATGTGACTCCTGGGTTATTTTAATTTAGTAGTTTACTGTTTTGGGTTTTTTTTTTTAATAAGATAAAGGATATTTTGATGGAGTAACAGATTCTTAAAAACCATTTTCAAGTTTAATTCCAAAGGAGGCCATTCTTTTCATCACCTAGGCTTCCATTTCCTAATTTATGAAAAGGAAAAGTGTGTGTCTTCATGAGAAATAATCTGTGATACTGTGTTCTTTCTAGATGAATGGTATGCGTATGCCACATTGATATAATTAAAATTAATGAGCAACTAATAATATCCATAAAGGATATCGCTCCCGAAAGAATGCGTCCAGTGATAAAGGAGTGCCACCTAATGTTCAGTGTGAACTTCAACATATCCAGGCCACACAGCCATGTGACAAACACCCCTCAATTGGAGCCCTGAAATTATATATTAAATCATGATAATTTTGCAGAGGCCCTAATTGAGTATCAAAATAAGAATTATGACTTCTTGAAGAAAATTTGTATCACACATATGCTCTAGAAATTGATTTTTCAAAAGGAAGTAAACAGTCGTTACTTCTCTCTATAGCTACCAAAAAAAAAAAAAAAAAAAAGAAGAAGAAGAAATTTACTCCTAAAATATTTTAAAAATTTAAACACCTTGGTCTCAACTGCAGTAGACTAGAAAGAGCCCAGGCTTCCAGGCTAAACAGGTAGGTTCAAATCAGGGCCCTCCCACTCAACAGCAGAATAACCTTGGGTCTTTCAAACCTGAGACTGTTTCCTTAAATGAAAAGAACTTAATTTACAGTAGGCATAAAATAAATGATAGATATTAGTTATTAAGAAAAGTAGGTCTCCCATTATGATTTATAAGCTAATAAGTTAACTCAGTTTTTAATAGATCCCCTTCCAGTTATCAGGGCTTTAAGAAATGTTTTATTGAAAAGACAACACATGCCAGGTCAACAATTTCATTTCTCTCTAATCCCTTGCATTAAAAAAGGACCTAATCTCAGTTCTTTTCTGATCCTTCCCCCAACCAGTCCCAAGTAAGTTTAAAGCATTTTTTTAGCCACTGAAGAAATTTTCAGGTTCAAACAGCAACTCTGAGGAAAGAAGAATAACATGCACTGAATTCTCTTCACTTGCTTTCTAACATCTAACACATTACATAGCAGGGTTTTAAACAACTTAAAACAATAATTTTTTAAGTCCAGTTAAACTATTTCAAGAATATCTTCCTCATGACATTAAAAAAAAAGGGAGTAATCTGATGTGTGTGTGTGTGTGTGTGTAAAACATCTTTTTTTTTAACCCTTGGATTAATATCATCAAATTTTATTAATTTACCTTTACAATTCTCAAAAATTAAGTCTCTTTTGAGCCTAATCTTTCCTTTAATATTACAGATTTATTGTTTGTATAAGTGACAATTTAGCTGTAACAGATAAGAAGTTTCATGACAGCTCAGTGTATTAATTAGGAAGGTCTTTTAAGCACACTGTTACTGAGGGCCTCCATGGGCCAGGCCTGGGAATGCAAAGGAACATAATATTGGGTTGGCCAAACAGTTTGTTCAGGTTTTTCCATAACATCTTACAAAAAACCCGAATGAACTTTTTTGGCCAACCCAATAAATAAATCCTGCTCTCCAGGAGCTCACTCTCCCCGGCACATTACTCAGTCCTCACTCTGAGAGCCAGAAGGTAGATTACAGGGATAAATTCCCAATGCATGTCTTTGAAAGCAGATGGAACCCCTTCTCCACCAGCACTGCATTCCCAGGAGACTAGGCCTTCGGGAAGGGGCAGAGGGGATCATGGAGATGTTAGGAAGAATAGGCAGGGCCAGAGACATCGCTACTTCTTTCTCTCTCCTGGCCTTGGAGGTTTCTCTCTTTTCTCTCCTGGATTTTAGATGTCTGTCCCTCTCCCTCTCTCTTGGTCCTGGATTTCTTTCTCTACCTCTAAACTTTGGACAGCTTTCTTTCCTAGGGAAATAAAAGGATATTTAAGAAAATAGAGAATGCAAAGGAAAATAAGGCAAACAGTGTAAAAAAGGATCATAAAACAGAACTGAAGTTGGTACTTACTGATATGGTATTGACTAAATAAAGTTTTTAATTCCTTCCCTTATTTAAGAAATTAGAACTAATGCAGTATGGAGTCAGTCACATCTACATACAGCGATGCTTACCACGTCTAGACATGAGCACAGTGTGGCAGCAAGAACATCTCACTGAGGGAGAAGACATGTGGGCCTCTGAGTACTCCCCAATCTAGCTTCCTCATCTATAAAATTTGGGGACAAGACTAGATTGGTGGCTCACAAACATTTTCCTTTTTTTTTCACCAGAACCTACAATAAGAACTACAATTTCCACTAGAACCAATACACACACATACACCCTCCACAACAGAAAAAAAGTTCCATGAAACAATTCTTATCCTAGAATGTGCAACGTACTAATATTTTACACTGCTTTTAAAGGTTAGTTGCTATTCACAATTTAGAGTTCATAATCCACCAATGGGTCCCAACATCAGTTTCAGAAACACTGGTCCTACAAAAATCCAAAGTCTCCTTCAGCTCAAAGAGTTTATGATTTCATACCACATAGGGCTTATATGATCTGGCCTCAGCCTACCTCTCAACCACATTTCTGCCACTCTCTCCCTCGCTCTCTCTGCTCCAATCTTACTGGCCTTCTTGCTGGTCCCTGGACAGAGCAAGCAGGCTCCCACCCCAGAATCTTTGCCCTTGCTGTTCCCTCTGCCTGGACTACTCCACTGCTAGGGTTATTAGGGCTCTCTACAGTGTCACTTCATTCAGCTCTCTGCTCATATGTCAGCCATCTAGAGAGGTTTCCCTGACCATCCAACTAAATGCCACCTCCTTCTACTTTCTTCAATCTCTTCTCCCATAATCTAACTTTTCCATAGCACTTATCAATAATTAACACTATATTACATGTTTGTTTATTGTGTGACTTCCCACCCCCAGAAATTTTAGCTCCATAAGGGTAGGACTTTGTCAGTCATTGCTATATATCCTGGGTGCCTAGAACAGTGCCCCGTATATAATAAGAACTTAAAAATAATTGTTGAATGAATGAATGAATCTAGATTTCCCTCTCAGAATACAACAGCCTACTGTTTGAGACTTAGAATTCTAGATTTTCTCTGGTGGTAAACAGCCCTTGATCAAAAAGAGTTCTCCACTCCTGGTCTTTACCAAAGGGACTAGCAAGGAAATTCAGTGGAAAGTTAACTTCCCTTCTTTTCAACTACCTTTTCAGTGCATTATTATTCTTCCTTGAATGCCTGTGCTTCTCTGCTCTCTACTGATTTTTGATATTCCTCCTCACATGCAATTCCTATCTCTAAAGGACATTATGAATTAGTTAAGAATCTTAAATGCCTTAAAAAATGGAAAATATTATGTAAATATCAGGCACTATCATTATTAAACCTGCAGCTGTGCAATGCTTCTGTCAGGTGTTAAAATGAAAAAAGAAAGTGAAGAAGGGGAGGGAAACCAGAGTAACTGGAGGTGCTACTTTAGGTTGAGTGGACTAGGAAGGCCTCTCCCTCGAGGTGTCATGTAAGCATCGGAAAAAGTGAAGACGCATTTCAGGCAAATGGAATAGTAACTGTGGCTGAAGTCCATGTAATTTGGGGGGGGAAAAAGATGTACACTTTTAAAGATGTATATCTTAAAAGGTTAAACCAAAAAGAATCTGCTTTAAAATCATATTAATAAGCACACCTCAAGTACTTCCCAATAGTCACCAGATGTGTGTGTCTTGTGCCCACTTACAACCCACCCAAAGGGACATCTGCGTCAATAGGCAAAAATGTTCAAAAGAAAGAGAAAAAAAAAAACATTTGTTAAGTAGGCTGAAGCTTGAACAATGAACCACAGTGACATTCTCCTACTGTTTCCAAATGCCTTCTAGTAAATTTAAGGAATCGATGTTGACATTAGCATGCTAAGTTTAATTTGGGATTTATATATATTCAAAGCTGAAGAAAATGTGAAACTCAGTGAATGAAAAATAACACAGAAAATGCTGTAAAGTTAACTAATCTTGTTTTTAATTAACACTCCTACATAGTGATCAGTCTCTCCTCTCTGTTCCTACATTCAGCAGGTCTCTATCTTAACACCTGTCAATAACAACAGTAGTAGCAACAGCTAACATTTATTGGATGCTTACAATGTATAAAGCATTAAGCTAAGCACTTTATCTCTTTTAATCATAACAATATTCCCTTGAGGGAGTTAGTATTATTATCATGTTCATTTTACAAATGCGGAAATTGAATTTCTCTAAGTTAGTAGTACAATGTTACAATATATCATGTTTCTCTCTTCCCCCAAGATTGTGAGCTCCTTAAAAGAAAGATCTAGTCTTATTCATCTTTGTATCTCAGATATATGGCATGTAGCAGGAACCCAACAGTAGGGCAGAGGATGAGTACAAGAGGTTCTGCCCCACTACTACGTAACTTCTTAGTATTTCAACTTTGGTTCTAAAAATGTTCTAGTGATGCACGCCTCCACCTATGTGTATACTGAGAGTCAAGATAAATTCTCCACGCCATTACTAGATTTTAAATGGAAATTCTGGGGAAAAGTGAGCATATTACTATAGGATCCATTCTCCCTTTGGAGATAAAATTTTTAATTATTTAATTACGAAAAATACTCAAATACCTAAGATATACAAATATACACCTTTCAGAGATTTGGGCAGATATAGTAAAATTCAAAGAACTACTTAAAGAGCAAGATGGTTTAACATAAATGATAGACCTATACTTGCCACTAGATGGAGGGATTTTCCATTTTTCCAAAGCCCTATTTCTGAGCCTCTGTAGCAAGAAACAGATTAGGCCTAAAATGGGCTCCTTTATATTTTCACAATCAAATTATTGAATAATAAAATTTCAAGACTACCAGTAATAAAACTTAGCTCCCAGCTAATCCACTTAAGCTTGGCAGAAATTCATGGATCTCAAGATCTAATACTTACTAAACACATATCAGACATGCTTAGCTGTCTCCTCCCAAAAGGACATGAGAGTTATTGTAACTGGTCGCAAGAACTATTCCTGCCATCTCCCATCCACTCCCTTTTCCCTGACCTTTTACTGCTTCCATAGGAAAATGAATCTCTAATAGAAATTGAGGAAGATGATATTTAATATACTGATATAAAAGTAAATTTTTAAATATCTAAAAAATTGGACAATAACACCACTAACCTCAAATATTTATTTCTGAAACTTGTTTTAGATTTTAATCACCTTCCATTCTCCCCAATCATCTTTTCATTTCGTAGCAGTTTGGTTAATATGAAAATAATAAATTTCATATGTATAGTGCATTACAGTTTATAAATTATTTTCACATACATTACCTCATTTGATCCTCACAAAATATGAACAGAAATTATCATTCTGATTTTATGGATGAGAAAACAATTGCCCAGAAAGATTACATGTCACACAGTAAATAAATGCTAAAACCAATACTACAATAAGGATTGAAAATTTTCAATTTCTAGTTCTAGACCAGTTCCTTTGTACTACAATCAGCTGCTGCTTCAAAACAGACAAGAGAGGACTGGATAATCTGTCTTTGAATAATAGTTTAGAAAAGGTTACTCCTATCTTCATCAGTATATACAGTCAATAAATTTTGAATTGTAACAATTTATGAAAGATGTGAAATAATTAGAGAAATATTTTGGGTAAGTATTAACAGCATTTTTCATCTATAGAAAATAAGTGATTTATAATCTTTCTCTCTCAATATACTGGGTAAAGAAAGTGAAAGAGTTCAAATCCATTGTTACATGTATGTATTAAATGTATAGAAATATCAGGTTAGAGATTAGGAGAAACAGGCACCATGGCACACTGCTAGTAGTGTACAAACGAGTAAAACTTTCTGGAGGTAATTTGGCAGTGCATATCAAAAAGATTTAAAAATGCACATGGCCTCTCACCCAGTTATTCTATTTCTAATTTATTCTAAGAAAATAATTATTATGTGAGTAAAAATGTGTCTGCAAAAATACGTTTATTATGGTGTTAAAAGACCAAATTAATAAATAGATTGATTAAACCAGATTAAATGAAAGAATATAACGTAGTTCTTAAAACTGATCTGTAAAAATGTATAAGACATATTAAGTGAAAAAAAATCTGTAAACAATGTATGCAATAGGATCACATTTTAAAAGAGATATATACATCTGTGTGTGTGTAACTGAGATAATATTCTAAAATAGTAATACTGATTGTATATAGTCAGTGATATTACAGATGCATTCAATTATATATTTTCACTTAGCTATTTTCAAATCTCTAAAAATGACTACATTTCTACAACAGAGTAAGTTAAATATTATATATATAAATTAAATATATATTTTATATGTTTTGATATATTATGTATTACCTGTATTTTATATATTACATAAATATATAAAATGCATATAGCATATATATGTTTAACTTGTACCAGAACTATGGAAAACAAAGAATGAAATTTAAATTTACATATGTCAGAAAACCCTGGAGCCATTATGCATGTCTACAGAAATACATTTTAAAGAATAAAGCAACATGAAGAATGAACAGCACATAGGATGAGTCAGGAGAGATAACAATAGCAACTTAATTAGACAAAGTGCCTAGTATCAGAAAATAAACTTGAATTGAGCAGTACATTTTAATAGCAACAATTTCTCACATCTACTTAATAGAAAGTCTTAAAATACCAACTTTTGGAAGTGAAGTAGCTTAGATAGTTTTTGCAGGAAAATGAATATAAGGTTCATAGGAAATGCTGGAGATACTTCTGGAGAATAAGGGACTTCAATCTTATGCTACAGACCCATTAAGAAAGGTATCACGTAAAATCACAGCAGAACACATAATATCCCTAATATCCATGTAGAAACTATGATGCATACCCACCTGGAATGGGGGGCTCTGCCTGACGCATCTTACAGAAGATATTATGGAAACAAAAGGTCCAGTAAAGGGCAATTAAATTATGAAAAGGCAATTATAAGCGGAGAAATTAGTCTCTAATCTTCAAATTTAAGAGCAGGACAAAAAAAACCTTTCTTTCCAAAGTTTACAAGATCATAAATGTTACAGATGAAAATAGGCACTGAACGACCAAACTAATATGGCTAACATTTAAATAAGTCCAGATCCAAGGAAAATAAAATATTTTGATGGAATAGGAAAAATGTATGAGATACATTATCCTATTGCATTTAGAATGAAATCCAAAATCCTTCCCTTCCTGCCTTTTGTGACAACATGGATGCAACTTGAGGGCATTATACTAAGTGAAATAAATCAGACAGAGAAAGACAAATACTGTATGATATCACTAATATGTGGAATCTAAAAAGCCAGACTTATAGAAACAGAGAGTAGAATGGTGAGTACCAGGAGCTGGGGGAAGGGGGAAATGGGGAGGTATTGGTCAAAGGATACAAACATCCAGTTAGAAGATAAATAAGTTCTGGGGATCTAATGTATATAGCACGGTTATTATAGTTAACAATGCTGTATTACATACTTGAAGTTGCTAAAAGAATAGATTTTTTTTCCTCCAAAAGGATATTAGCATGTTTAATAGCATTCTCTTATTACATTTCATTATTCATGGCCAGTCCCTGAATCAGGGGCTGGTCAATGTACAATGTAAACAGAAGGATACAACAGTGGCAACATTTTTTAATTCAATTTTTTGTTATACAGGTAATACCCGAATTCACTTCCCTTGACAAAAAAATAAAACCACTGCAGTTCAGACTTAAATTCCCTTTGATCAGCTCCCCAAATACAAAACTCTCCCCTAAACACAGAGGTAACCACTGTTACCAGCTTCTCTATATATTTGCCTAATATTTCCATAGAGAGTACATAGTACTATCACGTGGGTTTGTATTTTGCTGTTTTTTTTTTTTTACATACACTGGAAACTACAAATATTCTGCAACCAATTCTGCAACTAAATTCACTAAAAAAATTCTTATCTGTCTAAGTTGGTACATATAGATCTATAACAATCTCCTTAAATGCTACATAATATTCCCAGCATGGACACATCATGGTTTACTTAGCCATCTCCCTATTGATAGACATTTAGGTAGTCTCCCATTACAAACAGCCCTGTCAAAGGCTGGAGACTTCAACCTGGTCCGCCTGGTCCTATGTTCCTACCCCTTGCAAACAAGAAGATTTATCATTTACGCTGTGTTAAGTGCACAAAATAGCAAAAGTGTCCTTAGGAACATTTTATAACAAATTTATAGTAATTTTTTTTCAAAATCCTAGATCCCACTAAGATGATTTCTTTTTTTTCTGTTTGTTTTTGGCTTTTTAAAAATATACAATTGTTATACATATATAACATTATATTACTTTCAGGTGCACAACATAATGATTTAGTATTAGTATATATTGCAAAATGATCACCACAATAAGTCTAAATAACACTCATCACCATATATGGTTACAAAATTTCTTCTTATGAGAACTGTTAAGGTCTACTCACGTAGTGACTTTCAAATATGCAATAGAGCATTATTAACTATTGTCACCATGCTGTCCATTATATTCCCATGACATTTATTTTATAACCAGAAGTTTATACCTTTTGACCACCTTCATCCTTTTCACCAACCCCTCCACCACTCTGCCTCTGGAAACCACCAATCTGTTCGAAGAGAGTGGATCTTAAATGTTCGCATCACAAAAAAGAAACGGTAATTATATAAGAGATGGAGGCAATCATTTTGTAATAGATAAGTGTATCAAATTAACACATTGTACATCTTAAACTTACACAGTGTTATATGTCAATTATACCTCAATAAAGCTAGGGGAAAAAAAGAAAAGATGGGGGACAAAAAGGCAGAAAAAAGACAGGAAAAAGATAAAGAGCTACAAAAGACAGGAAAAAAGATAAAGAGGAAAATTAAGCCATTATATTAACCAGTTGCTATGCAGTTTTGCAAATACAACTGCTAAAGAAGAATATAACAAGCTCTAGACTGCATTCATAATAAAATATATAGGGGAAAATGTTTTAAGTTTCAGGTTTTTATTTTAGGCTCTATACTTTCTGATTCAGTTGTAGTAAATAAAATCCTGCCTAGCTTTCAAACTTTAGTTCCTCCAAGTTAGCAGTTCAAGTAACAAAAGGAATTCTGGATGGGGAAGAAGCACGTAGCAAGACAGTAAACCTATTTAGAAAAAACTTTATAAGGTTGAAAACTGAAAAACAATTCATGGAATAAAATCCTGTTCTTTATTCAGCAATCATGAAGCTCTCTTTGAAGGCTATTTTAAAACAACACCAACTTTGAGACATTTATTTAGTCTAATTCTTGTGGAACATAGTTGATCATCTTTAAAGGCCTTATACTAGCAGTTCATCTTGGGTAACAGTATTCAAATCAATGCTCTATTTTAGAAGATGTATAACATTCATATCTCTTTATTAATCAGAAGAGTCTTGGAATTATCATCTCTATTCTCTGTATGCACAAAAGTAAATAAATTGATGACTCTATTATATTCTTTATCTTAAACAGCATGCATGTGAGACATCCTTAACTACGGTTGCCTATCTCTGCTTCATAAGATACAGGTGATGCTAGCATTTGAAGGCAGAACCCAATTCTGGTGCTAGAAGCTAGAACTGTAACAAACCAGATGCAGATAATTTAATTGCAATGACCAGGAAGCCACACCAGCAGAGCAAACAAACTCCATCCTCAGCTGCTTATGGAGACCATCATCTTTGATAGAGTACAGAGGCCCATGGCCAGACTGAACACGGCGAAAGGACATCCATTTCTCTTTTTCTAAAGGCCTACTCTTTCTCATAAAGGACTGACAGCAACTGACGTAAGAGAAAGATTTGGATGCAGAAAAAAAAATTTTGAAAATTCAACTCTAGTCAATTTTAGGCTTTCATTAAATTCAGAGTTCATCCTGCCACACAATAAGATTGTCACTAGGTCAAAGGAGGAAGAAGAAATCTGCATGCCTTGAGATTTCAACTATTTTGCCATTTAAAGTGTGTCTTGCTCAAAGTACATTTTACCTTGAACTTTGTGGATCACGAATCACAGTAAGAAATATATTCTGCGTCATAACCCAGTACACATAACACACATACAATTTAAAACAAGTTTCATGAAAGTGACCTTTACTATAGGCAATATGGTAATGTCTATTTCATGTTTTAATGCTGGCTACATACCACAAATTAATTTCATGACCAAATAATGGGTCACAACTATAGTTTCAAAAACACTGCTGTAGTACATACACGTGGTCTGCCCTTTACCTACTTCTCTACCGGAATCTCACACTCCATCATCCTCCCTCCACTGGTGTCACCCACACACCACCTCATAATCTATCAATAATAGCGATTTTTTTTTCACATTAAACCATAAGATCAGTGCCTGCAATACTCGAAGCTCTTTTGATCTTTTTGCTAGTGCTGCCTAGAACCCTTCCCTCAGATCATTGCACTTTATCACTCAGACTTCAAGACAAAAGTCTCTTCCTCCGGGCTTCCCTGGTGGCGCAGTGGTTGAGAGTCTGCCTGCCGATGCAATGGACACGGGTTCGTGCCCCGGTGCGGGAAGATCCCACATGCCGCGGAGCGGCTGGGCCCGTGAGCCATGGCCGCTGAGCCTGTGCGTCTGGAGCCTGTGCTCCGCAACGGGAGAGGCCACAACAGTGAGAGGCCCGCGTACCGCAAAAAAAAAAAAAAAAAAAAAAGTCTCTTCCTCCGACAAGCCTTCATTGACCACGCAATTTCTCAGAGACACCACACACAACTCGAGCCAGGACAGAGGGTGCTAGGAGGAGTTCACTGCTCTTAGGGTTGTTGGAGAGTCTGAATGACCGGCACCAAAAAACAGTATTTCACAAATATCTGAGTGCCTAACAGATACAAGCAATAGCAGTGAACAAAAGTAAGATCCATTCCTCTAACACTTCACAGTTTAGCAAGTGTGACAAATCCATGAGCAAATAATTTCGACTGAATATGGTAAGTACAAGTTTGAGGGGCCTTTGCGGTAATCAGGTAGAGATGTCCAGGAAGCAACTAGGCCTTAACAGGTCTGAGATGAAACTGAAATTTAAGAATGAATGCTTAGGCATTAGTAGAACTCTTGTGTGTGGATGAAATCAGCCAAGGAAAATGTAGAGACTAAGAAGTGAAATTAATTAAGGAGTGAGTCCCAGAAAATGACACTTTAAAAACAGGCAAAGCCAGTGGAAAAAAAGAGGGAATGAATAACCATGAGCTTCAGTTGTCAGAGAAGCTAAATAAAATAAATTTTGAGAAGAAATTACTGGATTTGGCACTTAAAATGCCGTTCGAAATTTAAGCAAGAACGACTTCATGACGCCATTAGAGAGGAATTCAGACAACAGAGTGTTGAGGACGCAAGTGACCGAGCAGAATTTGATACAAATGGAAGCACTATGCTTTCCAGCAATTTACTGATAGATTGATGGGAGGACTGGATAAACACAGGAAGGGGAAGGGCTTTTGTTTTATTTCATTTTCTTAAGATGTATGACTTGAACGCTGAGGAGAAGGAAAGGAGAGGAAGAGGCTGAAAGCACAGGAAAGAAGAACCATAACCTGAAGCAAAAGTCTTGTAAGGAATGGGAGGGAATAAGATTTAGGGCAAAGATGGAAGCATTATCCTTCAACACCTGTTTCTATCAATTAGCAACACAAGACCGAATGATGGGTAAAACATATAGATCAATATATAGGTTGGGGCATGAGGTAAAGAAATTGACTGTTAGAGTCTGTCATCTACTTAGAATGGAGGGGAAGGGACAGGGTTTGTAAAGTGAAGGTGTGGAAAGGGCTCGGAAGGAAAAGGGCAGCAGAAGATTGGAGTAATAAAATGGATCGCTGAGTAGTACTGGAGAAGGGGTGGTGGGTGGGTCTCTGTTAAGTTCACAGCTATACTCATCCGACAATAGTCATCTCTCTATCCTCCAGTTCCTTACCTGTAAGTGTTTAAAATATTTGGTAATTAAGTGAATTAACTAGAACCCTGGTGTTTTCAAACACGTGACTGAATTAAAATTATCTTTTTTAATTATCTTTTTTAACAGGCTTTTTTAAAATGCAAATACGGAGCCCCATTCCTATTTATTCAGAATTTCTGGGGGAGGCTCTAGCAAGTGAATTTTCCAGAAGTGATCTTGAGGGGCATTCCTGTTAAAAAGCACGGACCTAGAAGGTAATCAACTGGCTAGAAGAGAGCTAATGCAAAATACAGCTATTACTATATGGCCCTTAGACAGGGTGTGGGACAGTACTCGGCCACTCAAGAAAGAAAAGATTTCAGGAACTAGGGAGGTTCGGATCAGTAATGAGAAAGTTACACACACACCACAACATATTATTAAATGAAGCGCATTAAGGTAAAGCTGGGAGCTTGAAAAAAAAAATGCAATGGTGAAAAATGAAAACATTTTAAATGTTTGTTCGAAATAATCTCTCACCTCAGACTATTAGCCTCAGTGTCTTACCCCTAAACTTCCTGTAACATTACTCTCGAGGCTTAGCAGTACCAAAGTGGAATTCAGAATGCTACAAGAAATAGGGAAAGAGGAAACTGCAGGGACTGCTCCTGGAAAGGGAGAAAGAGATAACGGCGTGAAGGCAGATGGGACGCGGACGCCTCTCAGTGCCCAGACAACCAAGGACCTGGGACGCGGAGTAAAGAAGACCCCGGAGCCGTTCTGGCCTCGCCTGGCACTCACCATCACCTCAGGATCTCAGCACAAGGAAACAGGTATGGTTGCGACAGGACGTATACAACACCAATACCAACGCCGGGTTACTCTGGCAACAGAGTTCCACCTACTGCTGTACTTTGCGTGGGCCGCCACTGCCCGCCCCTTCGTCCCTATTGGCTGAAGGTAAACTCAGCTCCGCCCACCCAATCGACAGACCCGCCCTTTCACTCCGTCGCCTGGGGCGACGGAACACCGCCTACCTCGTGCCAGCATCATCACTTCCGTTTAGCCGACAGATAACCCGGAAGTTCAAACTAATACGCGACGGGGTTCAAATAGTCTACATTTTATTTTTTAATAAGGGTTCGTCCAGTTTTCACTTACTGAAGTCTTACAGAAGATGTTCTGTGTTACTTGAGTTTAAACGCACCATAGAGTGTGTTTACCTTTTTCTTTTGGAAAAGTATTCCGGAAACGAAACCCTGAGTAATCGGAAGTGATTATTTGTGAACCAGAAGCTTGATGTCACCAAGGCCTGGGCGGATTGGCTTCAGGATGCAAGAGTAGTGTGTGGAGAAGTTAGCCCAGTGAGATCTAGACGAAGAACCTGTAAAGTGAGGCCCCCTGCAATAGGAAGAGTAAGAGTCTGAGAGGTAAGTCCAAAAACGGTTTTGTGTAACTAAGAGGGCATTTTGGACCGGGACGGCGGTCTGGGTTGAAGTTTGGTGTTCAGTCGCTTTGTAAGGAAAGGTTGCCTGGTGTTCCAGGAAGGCTTGTTCAGACAGGCACGGAACTTGGGATTCGACTTCTGGGGACCGCAGAGGTTGACAGCCTTGTCGCTTCCATCCTGCCGCCTTCATACCTGTTACCCACTCCAGACCCATCCTTCATCCCCTTCCCAGGTGTTTGCCGGCCGACACTGTCTGTGCTCGTACATTTCGCTGCGCATCTTCCGAGGGCTCACTGCTCTTTCGAAAGGTCTTTGGAGACCTGTTTTCAGAACAATAGGAGGAGGGTTTGTGACTTTTGAGGAAGGTAGTCGTGGGATACCCTATGCCGAGTTATATCGAGTACCCGAGTGATCATTTTTGTGGTGAAACCAGTTGTCATCCAGTGTCCATTTTATCATACTCATAATCACTGCATTAGTATCACCTTCCTTCTCACGTTCTCCACTGAATCTTAGCCTATACTGTAAGGCCATGCGTACATTTCTGAAAGCATATGCTATGCCATTTTAATTTTATTACCAAGAAGTGCAAATTAAGTTATCATGAATTTTTTGTCGCTTGTTAAAACATCAGAACAGAAGCTCCTCTCTGATATATATAGTGAACAAAATAGTGTCAATAATGGCTACTGAGAACATAATTACTTTAATTACTTTTAAATTCCTTGTGTCATATCAGTGATACAAAAGCCCCTACAGTAACTATAGTACTCTTTCTGAGCTAAATTTAAGGACACACATCTGATAATTTAGAATATACTGGTGGTAATTTAGAGTGTACACTGAAACAGAAATTTGAAAATAAACCACGCCTAATTATTTTGAGACATTTGGTAACCATAACAATATCACCTTGTGAAAAAGGGCTATAAGGGGCACCTCCTAAATGCAGCCTTATTAAATGCAGAAGGAGAATATCACAGTATATAAATTACGGGGACTTAGTGAATGTGTTTATATGGTATTGTTTTAATTCTTTCATTTTATACATTTTTAGGTTTTTTAGTAGAAGTCTTGGGGAGCATTTTTATTGGTGAAAAAAATGACTACTCTTGAAAGTTTAGAAACCAAAGGTAAGTGTTCTTCTTTTACTGATAATTGTTTTTAAAACATGAAATTTATGATGATAGAATGAAGGACTGTTTGAGCCAGGTAACCAAACCCCATAGAGCCCTTGGGAATCATTTGTATTTCATATCTCTTCATGTTTGTTTTTTAATGCAGTGTTTACATTTCAGTACTACAGATATACAGGTGAATAGTAACATCATTTGGCAGTATTTATTAGATGACTACTACTGTTAAACAGTAGTGTAAAAGCAAATTTTTATAGCTATGTTCTCTGTCCACTAGAAGATTAAGATTTAAATAAATAAGAATGTACATTTTAAAAGATTTGGGTAGATGGACAAACAACTATCAGGTATAAAAGACCTTTTTCTTATTGCATTGGTTTGTTAGGGCTGCTGTAACAAAGTATCACAAACTGGTGGCTTAAAAAACAGAAATTTATTGACTCACAGTTTTAGAGTCTAGTAGTCCAAGATAAGGTGTTGGCAGAGCCATGCTTCCTCTGCAGGCACTAGGGAAGGATCTGGTCAAGGCCTCTCTCCTAGTTTCTGGTGGTGTGCTGGCAATTTTTTGTATTCCTTGGCTTGTAGACACATCACAGTGATCTCTGCCGTTTTTTTCACGTGGCATTCTCCCTGTGCATGTATGTCTCTGTGTCCAAATTTCTCCTTTTTGTAAGGACACTAATCATATTGGATTAGGGTGCACACTACTCCAGGACGATCTCATCTTAACTAATTACATCTGCAATGACTTTATTTGCAAATGAGGTCACATTCTGAGGTATGGGTGGGACACAATTCAACTCAGAACATTTGCTAACTACAGTAGTTACTTTTTAGTCCTGCCTTGCTTGTCCTTTGTATAATATTTCATACTATTGATCATTCCCACTTTTTGAAATACTTTCTTTCCTTGATTTCCATGACTTTACTCTTATTTTCCATCTACTCTATGGCCCTTCACTGTCCAATGCAGTAGCCACATGTGGCTATTTGAGCTTAAATTAGTATTTTTAAAAATTAAAAATTCAGTTTCTCAGTCACATTAGCCACATTGAAGTGCTCAATAGCCACATGTGGCTAGTAGGTATTGTATTAGAAAGTGCAGATATAGAACATTTCTATAATTGTAGAAAGTTCTGTTGGACACCACTGCTCTAGTTATAGTTTCTTTTTTTTTTTTTTTTTTTTTTTGTGGTATGCGGGCCTCCCTCTGCTGTGGCCTCTCCCGTTGCGGAGCACAGGCTCCGGACGCGCAGGCCCAGGGGCCATGGCTCACAGGCCCAGCCGCTCCGCGGCATGTGGGATCCTCCCAGACCGGGGCGCGAACCCGGTTCCCCTGCATCGGCAGGCGGACGCGCAACCACTGCGCCACCAGGGAAGCCCTATAGTTTCTTTTTAATTCTCTTCTTCCGGTTTATCTTTTAAATATTAATGTTTTTCAGCCCTCCTTCTCTTCTACTCTCACAGCTTTAGTAATTATAAGGATGGCTTCCAAATCTATCTATAGCTCAGATCTCTTTCCTTGTGTTTCAGACCCTTGTAGCTTACTGTCTACTAATTATCTTAACTTAGACATAGATAACATTCTTAGCATGTCCCAAAGTGAGCTCCTCTTGATTCAGGTTATTCTTGGGTAGAGTGAGTTGTGGAGGTTGGAGCTGTTAGTGAGAGAGGGGAAACTATTTTCTAGAAGCCAGTTTTGCAGCAAGCAGATCTCCAAAAGCAAGCTCTTTAAAGGGGGTTTAAATGTGTTTAGACAGCGAAGATCATGCCAATAAATATTTAATTGTATTTAATTCAGCTGAGTGCAAGAGCATTTCAGGTCACCAGAGGCTTTTTATAGTATTAGAATAAGCAAATCAGAAACTGAAATGAAAGTAATAAGCTGGGGATTAATGGGAAATAAGAGCAATTAAATCATAACTACTATGAAAGCAGTTAGCATGGTACTTGGCAAAAAACGAAAAACTAAATATGACATTATCATTAGTAATTAGAAGTTAGTTATTGCAAGGCCTCTGAAATTATTTATTGGTTGTTACTTGTTTGTAATGAGGATTAGAGTTATAAAGCACTTTCACATACATTATTTCATTTGATCTTAATTTTACAGTGAGGTAGATAATTCAGCTGTGAGTCCTAATCCTTCGTTTAATATCATTTTAACTGTTAGTGAAGAACAGTTACTTGTATCACATGGCCTGAGAAAAGGTGCACTTATATGGTTGACATTTGTCAGTTGCCTGCATTTCCTGTAACTGCCTCAGAAAAGAAGCAAGATTGGCTTATAGGGACAGAACTTCTTCTCAGCAGACATTTGAGCAATACTGTCATCATGAGAGGGATGTGTCCTTGCTAAGGCTTTTTGAAAGGGAAACATGCAATAAAAAGGAACAATTAGAACTTGAATCCAAAACTTTTTGGGGAAGCAAGGTTGAAATTAAAAGTAAAGGGATTAAGGGCTTCCCTGGTGGCGCAGTGGTTGAGAGTCCGCCTGCTGATGCAGGGGACACGGGTTCGTGCCCTGGTCCAGGAAGATCCCACATGCCGTGGAGCGGCTGGGCCCGTGCGCCATGGCTGCTGAGCCTGCGCGTCCGGAGGCCTGTGCTCTGCAACGGGAGAGGCCACAACAGTGAGAGGCCCGTGTACCGCAAAAAAAAAAAAAAAAAAAGAGGGATTAAAGTCAGACAGTTTAGTGAAAATAGACCAAATAGGAAGGTCTGAGATGTTCAAATATTTATAATTCCATAAAATAGTCTAACTTTTAACTCTAAGTCTGTGGAACAGTAGTTATTAGGTGAAAAAGGATTCCAGGGACAGATAAATTAGGGAAATGCTGGATTAAGGGAGAGATTATACTACAGGACCCTTCAGAGCCTTTCATATACTAATGTACATTGTGCAACTCCAAAGAGATATACGTGGTATGCAGCACTGCCCACACTTATTTGACCGGGAAGCTCTTTTATTTGCGGGGCCTGTGACAAAAGGAATGTTTGGATTCCACGTCAGTAAACATGGGCCTGACTCTTAAGTCCACTGCCTATAGCATATTTTTCTAATTTAGTGTTAAGTAAACTTCATTGGGTGATACTGGTGACATATAAAAGAATATTAATTTAAAATTACCAAGTGATGATCCCTAATTTAACCGTTTTATAACTGAATCTGCATACGATCTGAAAAGTTTGTCAGATTATGAGTTAGTAATTAATGATTTCATGTAGAGGAAAAAAATTGAGCAGTTTTTAAATGAGTTAGTTATTGGATGTTAAAAGGAAATCTAGGTGGTGTGTTAGTGTTAACATTGATGAACTTCCATAAGCACTTACTCACCTTTTCTGCACCAAGCACCATTTCATTAAGCTGATGATACCAAGATTAGGAGGCAGTCCCTGCCCTGAGGAGATCTCAACAGTTTAGTCTAGGAGAGAAACAGATTATTTTGAAACACTCTTGTATTTGCATTATTCTGAAAGCAATGTAGGATGGCGGGGGAGGGGGTAAGTTTACGTGGTTTGCCCGGGGTCACACAATGTGTGGCAGTGGAGACTGAAGTTTTTGACTCAGAGTCTACTCTAGTTTTATTACACCATCCTGGTGACGCTTGAGTATCTGTCTTCATAGATTTACAGTGTTATCAAAAAGGGAGAAATGTTTGTTTCATAACAGACTATAAAATAATGTTCTTTTTGCCTCAGTATCCTAGAGCAAGTGTTGGCAAATTATGGCTCTTGGGCCTGCTGAGAATATTTGTAGTCAGTCTGATAATAGGGAACATGAACTTTGAATCCCACTTAAGCCAGGTGTTGTTATCCCAAGTAAAAAAGAACTCTATTCTTTTCATGATTAGACCTATATTACCCAAAAAAAGTCACCCAATTATTATAATTTGAATTTCATCTTTAAAATTTTGTTTTTTCTCTTCATATATAAATGCCTATATATCAGTAAGTAGTATCCTTAATTTTGCCTCATGGACCACAAAGCCTAAAATGTTATCTGACCCTTTATGGGAAAAGTTTGCCAACCCCTACTGAACAGTATTATTTGTTCTCTTGCTACATTTCACCAATTTAGGGGAAAGGCAGTGAGAATGGGCCATAAACCTTAGATATGTTTTAATTCTTTGATAAGTGATCACAGGTGGAAGTTAATGTTGATGAGTAATTGAAGAATTGTTTTGTTGGTTCCCTTCAAAGAATGGGAAGGGATTGATGTTTTGCTTTACTTAAACATTACTCATAATTACAGAGCTGGTACCATAGATCACTGTCATCCCACTTGACTGAAGGCAATTGCTCATGAATGTGCCCTGGATTGGGCCTAGTGCATATGTAATAAAGGTTTCTATGTGGGTCACAGAAAAAATAGAATTATGAAAGTAAGTTACTGGGCGAGAAAATGTAAAGCCCTGACTCCCCCTTGCCTCCTTGCCCGTGCACAGTAGCTAGAAGCACAGTTGTTACAAAGAGGGAGCTGCCATGTTAGATATGGTACAGCTTTGGGACACACAAGTGCTTGAGTAAGTAGAACAGTTTAAATAAAGGAAGAGTAAATTGAGTTTGAACCAAATTGATTGAATTTCTTGATTGGAATTTTATGACAATTTTGTCTGAAAAGAGATTTCTGTTCAGTACCCATTGTTTCTTTGCCTTTTAAATTTAGCATTAACCATTTTGTGATTTGTTCTTAATCTCCATTACCTAAAATTCCAACTCAAAAATGTTATGACTTGGGCTTCCCTGGTGGCGCAGTGGTTGAGAATCTGCCTGCTAATGCAGGGGACACGGGTTCGAGCCCTGCTCTGGGAGGATCCCACATGCTGCAGAGCATCTAGGCCCGTGAGCCACAGCTACTGAGCCTGCGCGTCTAGAGCCTGTGCTCTGCAACGAGAGGCCGCGATAGTGAGAGGCCCGCGCACCGCGATGAAGAGTGGCCCCCGCTTGCCACAACTAGAGAAAGCCCTCGCACAGAAACGAAGACCCAACATAGCAAAAATAAATAAGTTAATTAATAAACTCCTACCCCCAGCATCTTCTTTAAAAAAAAAAAAACTGCATACGCTCTTTAAAAAAAAATGTTATGACTTGCCTAGAAATCGTATTTAATCTTAACAGATGTCACACCTGCTTCTTATTTCTTCAGCTTCAGTGGGCCTGAATGGCATAGCTCTAGTTTGTCTTTTTGTTGTGTTTTTAAATTGTGAATCTGTAGTTAATTCATTACTCTACATTACTTCTTAAATGCCAGGATGTCTCAGTGACAAAATTAAATTTGCACGAGATAGAGTTAGACAAACTTGAAACCATATTTTAAAAGCATGGGAATAGGCCTTCATTTTTTAAAATAGTTCAGTGGGAATTCTCCTTCTCCATGCTGATGTGCTACAGCATGAACTAAGTACCAAACCCTTTATTTCACTTTCGGAAGTATTCCTTTGTTCATCTTTTTGAAAGTAGAGTCAGTCCTAAAGCTCAAGGTATGTCTTAGTTAACATTTAATACAGAAATGACAAAGTATTTTATTTTAATATAAAACGTTTTGTTAAATAGAACACCTCAATTATACCTCATGTCTTTCTACCTCCAGTGTAACGTAACTCAGGATTCCCAGTACATTACTATATACTTAGGAAAAAGTCCCTAAAAATCTGATGAATGAAAAAATAGTCCTAAAGTCTGATGATATAACTTTGTAAAACTTTAGCATAAGAGAATAAAGGCACAATTATATTTTATGATATTAAGCTTTTTCTCCCCTTAATCAAGATCCAAAGTTATTAGATTTTTTTAAAGAATAATAATAAAAGCAATAGGAGGTAACATTTAATGAGTGCTTACTGTGCCATTCGAAACACTTTAGAATGTTTTCTTATTTACGTTTAAGCATTGCATTAGCTCATGGATATGGAGCATGCAAAAAATAAAACTAAATAAAGACATAAGTAATAGATCTACTGATATGTCAGTAGGGTTATTTTGTGAGGCAGTTTGACAATGCAAATCTTCACCTGGCACATTAATTCTATTCTTGGGAATTTATTCAAAAGAAATAATTCAGAATTTGAAAAAAAAAACCTGTAGGCATAAAAATATTCACTAAAGCATTTTTATAATAAAAAATTGGAAAGAGTCTAAACATCCAACAATAAAATAGTAATTAAATAGTGCTATATTAACTTGAAGGAATAATATAGTCATAAAATGAAAATATGAAGACTAGCAAAATAGAAAAATATATTAAGTTTATAAAGTTAATTATGAGTATAAGTATATAAAAATATTGAAGAGGGCTTCCCTGGTGGCGCAGTGGTTGAGAGTCCGCCTGCCAATGCTGGGGACGCGGGTTTGTGCCCCGGTCTGGGAAGATCCCACATGCCGCGGAGCGGCTGGGCCCATGAGCCATGGCCTCTGAGCCTGTGCTTCCGGAGCCTGTGCTCCGCAACGGGAGAGGCCACAACAGTGAGAGGCCCGCGTACCCGCAAAAAAAAATAATAATTTGAGCTTCCCTGATGGCGCAGTGGTTAAGAGTCTGCCGGCCAATGCAGGGGACAAAAAAAAAAATTGAAGAAATTTGAAGTAATGAAAAGTTATTTTAGAATGATTAGAATATAGATAATTTTTTCTTCTTAATATCTTTTAATAATGTAATGTTTTTAAAAATAGTAATAGAAATCAGAAGATATGTAACTGTGTATGATGATAATCTGTTCTACTCTGTAGTTTCTGTATCTATATAACTAAGTTTGGAAGAAGAAGAAAAATAAGCTTATTAAAAAGTAGAAACCTGGGAGGGATGGATTGCGAGTTTGGGATTAGCAGATGCAGACTATTATATATCAAATGGATAAACAACAAGGACCTACTGTATAGCACAGGGAACTATATTCAATATCCTGTAATAAACCATAATGGAAAAATATATGAAAAATAATGTATACATACGTATAACTGAATCACTTTGCTGTACATGAGAAATTAACACAACATTGTAAATATATATTCAAATCATATGAATATATGATTTGGCTAGATAGTAATGAATTCACCAAAGACTGATCAATAGTCCATAATTGTTCAATTAACATTTTTATAGAAATCAAATTTCTGTAGAAATATTTTTCTACCACTTATTGCACACTTATTATATATTACCCAGTAATACATGTTATCTTTTTACATGTATGTCCTGTCTCCTCAAGTTTAGATAGTAAGTTTCTTAAGCATAGAGGTCCCCACTACCTCATACAATGTCTGGCCAATATTAGGCACCAAGCAGCATGTTTGTTGCCTGTAAAACTCAAAAGTTTATCATCACCATTGTTATATGTGCTTATCCTTTTCCCCTCCTCTTGCTTCCATTTATTTATTGTTCATCAGATAGAGAGTTCTGGGTACAAGGCACTTTACTAAGAATATAGTGGTAAACAAGTGACACATAGTCCCTCCCCTCATGGAACTTATATCCTAGTGGAAGGCACAAATAGTATATAACTAATTACACTGAAAAAAATGTTTACCATTTTGATAAAGGTAAACAGAGAAAGGCAGGGTCTTTGCTCTAGCGGCATGTAAACAAAGAACCTAGCCTAATCATGGAAGATTAGAGAAAGGCTTCCCTTTGGAAAGGTTGAACTGAGATTTGAAGGATGAGTAGGGGAGAAGTTAGGAAGAAGATTCCAAGAATATTCCAAGAAGAAATGTCTGCAGAGGAAGAGCAAGGCATTTGCTCCTATTGAGACACTAAAAGAAAGCAAGTAACATTGGAACTTAGGATCTGAGGGAGTGAATGGCATAAATTGAGACCCAGGAGATAGGCAGGGGGCCAGATCACCAAGGGCCGTATAGGCCATGGTAAGGATCTTGGTCTTTATTCTGAGAGTGATAGGAAGCCATTCAAGTGTTTGATGCAGATCAGATCTGTATTTTTTTAAGTTCACTATAACTTATATAAATTCTGTGGGCTTTTGCAACCTGACAAATAGGGCTATTAGCAGAGGCAGTAAGTTCAAGGTAGATGAGGCAATAGTTCTGTTTGTGGAAGGCCTCCCAGACCAATTAACAGCTTAGCTCTGGAGTCATATTCGGACTCAAATCCCAGTTTGACACTGATGATTTGGACAAGCTATTTAACCTTTCACAGCCTCTGTGTCTATCTATAAAATGGGTACTATTGTGCTTACCCCATGAAACTTGTAAAAATTAAATGATACTGATGCATCTGAAGGACTTAGAACTATGTCCTTGGCACATAGTAAATTGAATAAAAGCGAATTATCATTACCATTCCTAGGTTTTGGCCTCCATTTTCTCAGATGTATGCTGGACTTGTAAAATGGCCAGTAACATCCTCATAGGGATGTTACTGAATATACTAATTCAAGAACTCTGTGTAGGTTAGGTATCATCTCAGCCATTTCCTCAAGGTTGCAACATTTCCCATTCTAGCAGATCCTCCATTCTTTCTAAGCTCTAAACCACTTATTTTCTTGAATCAATTAGTGAAATTAGCCCTTTCTTGGAGAAAGATGACTCAATGAAACTTCTTACACTGCTTAATTTGAGGTAAGGTAAAATAGGAGAAAAGAAACAAAATTTTTGTTATTTGACTGGAGCAATGGTAGTATAGTGGTGAGCATAGCTGCCTTCCAAAGGTTATCTAAACTAAGGACAGCTAGCCAGGTTTGTCTTATATAAGGGGAGATTTTTTTTTTTTTGGCTGCATTGGGTCTTCATTGCTGCACGCGGGCTTACTCTAGTTGTGGTGCGCAGGCTTTTCATTGCGGTGGCTTCTCTTGTTGCGGAGCATGGGCTCTAGGCATGTGGGCTTCAGTAGTTGTGGCATGCGGGCTCAGTAGTTGTGGCTCACGGGCTTAGTTGCTCCGCAGCATGTGGGATCTTCCTGGACCTGGGCTCGAACCCGTATCCCCTGCATTGGCAGGTGGATTCTTAACCACTGCACCACCAGGGAAGTCCCAGAGGGGAGATTATTTTAATTGAGCAAATTAGTAAATATGTGCAGCAATGTATTAAGTGTTACAGAGGAAAGGAATGGGAGCTACCATTTATTGAATGTCTGCAATTCTATGCAAGACACTTTTGACACTTGAAGGGGCAGTGTGTGCAGTGGTTAAGGCCTCAGTCTTTGGGACCAGGCTGCCCAGAATTGCATTCTGCATCTTCTACTTACTAACTGTGTGGTATGACTTTGGCAAGTTCTTGAACCTCTTTGTGCCTTATTTTCTTCATCTATAAAATAGAGCTAATTATATTTACCTCAAAGGGTTACTGTAAGCATAAATGAGTTATGTGTATTTAGAATAGTATTTGGCACATGGTAAATCTTTTATAAGTGTTGTTTATTTGTTACTTAACCATTTTCTCATTTAAGACATAAGGTAACCCTAGATGTATTGTTAAATTCATTTCTTGGAGGCTAAAACTGAAGCTCAGATAATTGCAGGATTTTGTCCAGGATTGTACAGGTAGCAGTGGTGGAAATGGGACTCAAAACCAGATCTGGCTGATCCCAGAGTTCATGTCATTTCTATAATACCATGCTCCTTCCACTTGTTTAGGGCATGATGCCTGGCCGTAGTGTGCTTATCAGACTTAATGGGAAAGTGAGATTTAGCATATAACAAAACCCATAAATGATAATTATGGTTCATGATTAAGATTCAAACTGAATGTTTGAGATAGTAAGTAGCATAGGCATTCAGAGAGTAGACTAGAACAGTTGGGAAAAGTGAATGCAGAGTAGAGTTTAAACTGACTTCTCAAAGGGGTAAGTGAGAATCACAGTAAGTGTCGAAAGAAGCCATTTAGGAGAATAAGAAATAGCAGAAACAAAGGCCTAGCAGAGAGAGTATTAAGGAATCTGGCTGGATAACTTGTGAAGCATTCTCTGCTAAGAGTTCACAAAAACAGGTCAATCTATTTTGAGGTAGACACTTTCAAATACGTATATACATAGCTTATATTTATTTTTATATTTAACTAATATTATTGAGTGTCTACAATGTGCCAGGCATTTGATCTTATTACATTCTTCCATACCACAACCCTGTAGCATAGTTGTTACTATCTCCATTTTGCAGATTAGGAACTAGAGATTCATGGAGGGGTACATTATTTACTTAGGATTATACTAGGAAGTAGAAGTTGAAGCCGAATACCTTGATTCCAAATCTCTTGTAGTTTCTACCAAGAGAGAAACCATTTACTTAAGGAAAGTTTGAACCTGTAAGACTTTGTTCATCTTTTGTTGACACGATTGTTTTGAAAATTTTTACTCTAAATTTTTTCCCTTTTTTTCAGTACTAGGAATTCTGAATGTAGGGTAAAGCATGTCTTAGCATTTTCCTGGCATTTCTTTTCAGTAAGTAGTTTATGTTTTGTTTTCCCTTCTATAGTCATCCTTACTTCATCCCCAATTCGAGGAGCAGGAGATGGAATGGAAACTGAGGAGCCACCTAAATCTATTGAAGTTACTCCTGGAATCCTACCTATAAAGCATCACATCCTTCCAAGTCCACGAAAGAAAGCAGTTCCATCAGAGAGCCCAGGCGTTCTTCAGCTAGGGAAGATTCTTGCTGAAAAAGCAGTGGAAGTCGAAGCTGTAAGAATATTAGTTCCCAAAGCCGCTATAACCCATGATATACCCAACAAAAATGCAAAGGTTAAGTCTCTGGGACATCATAAAGGAGAATTCCTTGGCCAGCCAGAGGCAGTTGAAGAACCCAGAAAGGAACTATCTGAGGTAAAGAATATATTGGAAAAGCTCAAGAACTCTGAAAGGAGGTTACTACAGGACAAAGAAGGTCTTTCAAACCAGCTCAGAGTACAGTCAGAGGTAAGAACAGCCTTAATAATTAAGGTTTAATAAGTACCTCTCTTTATACCTGGGCCTTCTGAGCCTGCATGTTAGAAAACAATACTTCCTCTTGCAATGTCATTTTAACTTGTCATTTATCTAAAAAACTTCTGCTTAAATTTCTCATTCTCTTTAGTGCCTCTAATAGAACTAGTTTATGTTGGGAACTTATCCTCTAAACATGGCTGAAGTATGAGGTACTTTGGACAATGTGAGGTACTTTGGACAGGACCACCTATAAGTTGTAAAGGAGGTTACAGTTATGAACTTGCAGACCAGAGATTGACTAAGTAAGACTAGTTAATAATCCTTGCTTTAAGAATCCATAAGTTCCAAATATTTTTGTCTATGTATAGATAATAGAATAAAGAGAATGGTGGTATAAGTATCAGTATCTTCATTGTAAATGGAAAATTATCTATAGTGCTTGATTCACTTTCTTTAATCTTTACATCTTAGTAAATTGCCTTACCAGCCCCACTTTGCCTCTCTGTTAGATATACATCTTTTTGCTAGATGTTAGTCTTTGTGACACCATGGTTAGTGGTTGTCATCCAAATATGTTTCTAATATATTTAATAATATATTTTAATATATTTTTAAATAACTAATCTCAAATTACAAAACTAGTACATATTTATTTGTAAACATTTTAGAAAATACAGAAAAAATAATAAAAATAGTGCTACCTATATTATACCATCTGGCTATAAATGCATAATTATACATACTGAGTATATTTTTGCCTTGTAACTCACTTTTTTTAGTTGATTTTTAGTTGTTAATAGAGGATATTCTATTAAAATATCATTATTAATAGCAACAGTGTTCTTCAATGACTGCACCATATACCAATACCTTTTATTGGACATTTATGTTTTAATTTTTTGCATTTTTGATAACAATGTGAAGAACATGCTTATAGACATGTGAATTGCTTTCTTTGCTTAAATTCTTAAAAATAAAAATCCTAAGGCACAAAGAAATCCATTTTTAAATGTTGGAAAAGATTTATAAAACACTCTGTCATATCTTTTAGCAAAATTTATTGGTTCAGTTTTCTAATTTTTTGCCTTTAAGTGTTGACTGGAGGTAGTTTGTAATTTTTATAATGATTTGTACTCTTATAATAAGAGGCTCAGATTATAACCACATGGACTATAGATTAATAGAGATATAGACATGGTTGTATACATTATGAAACTTAAATATTTAATATCACTTTTTGATACACACTTTTAGTAATGGAGGTCCAAACTACATGAAACACAGTTTCTCTTTTGTTCATTTTGCTACATTAAAGTCACTGGCATCACTTTGAGCTTGTTGTATTGGTCATGATTTCCTCCAGGTCAATCGTGAGTTAAAAAAGCTGCTGGTGGCTTCTGTTGGGGATGATCTTCAATATCACTTTGAACGTCTAGCCCGTGAGAAAAATCAGCTTATTTTAGAAAACGAAGCCCTAGGTCGAAACATATCTCAGCTTTCCGAACAGTTAGAACGGATGTCGATACAGTGTGATGTGTGGCGAAGTAAATTCCTTGCAAGCAGGTATTTTCTATTTTAAATAGTATTTCATTTCCTAGCTTTTGCTCTATCATATTTTTGACCCCTAATGCAAGAAAATAGATTGTAGTGTGAAAATTTCAGATTCAAATTGTCAGAGTACCTCATGTATTATTTAAGATGTGGACTCTCCCTCCTCTGGATAGTCATACAGTCTCTGTAAATGGAAAAGTGGTATCAAAAAGCACCTCCCTCATTCCAGAATTCTGAGTTACTCTTCTATAGTAGAAATCACTCCTACTGCAATGTTTAAGATCAAAACAAAACTATAAACTCAGGCAATTAATAAATATGTAAATTTTTAAAAGACTATTTTTCCCCACCTATCTGGAGAACTCAAATATCATTGCCACTCCGTACATCATATTTTGTCTCTCGTGCTCTGTTCTCATAGCTCATTTTACTGCATAATAGAGCTTCCCAACCTTTTTCTCACCATGCACAAACAGAAAATGACAACATCTGTATGACATACTGGATAGCATACTGGATGAAGCTACTCTCCAGTAGAGGTGAGAACCCCAGGCCCCTAGAACCCCCAGGCCTATGGACACACTGGTAGTTGGGAAGCTCTCTTATATATTATGATTGTCTATTTATCCCCTCCTTCCAACTTTGAGTTACTGGAGAACAGGATGTTATCCATCTGTGTATTTCCAGTGCTTAGCCAAGTGCTTCACACATAATATGTTTAATAACTATTGATTTAAATTTAATTTTCTCACAAATACCAAAGGCTTCCAGCCTGTACCTTAAGAACCACTGATTGTAATGAATAAATTTTTAGGAAAGTATTTTTTCATGTTTTAATATCTGTGATACTTTCTAGTAATTGATTACTCTGTTAAAATCCTTAATTTGTTTTCTGATTGTACTAATATAGGATCTATTTGGAGAAATGAATTTACTGTTTATTGACTTAGAATGAATATTAATTAATTAATTCTCATTGAACAGCTTAAGAAGCAAATCATGCATATATTTTACAGATTACTGTAATAACTTTTTTTTTTTTTTTTTTTTTTCCTGTACGCAGGCCTCTCACTGCTGTGGCCTCTCCCGTTGCGGAGCACAGGCTCCGGACGCGCAGGCTCAGTGGCCATGGCTCACGGGCCCAGCCGCTCCACGGCATGTGGGATCCTCCCAGACCGGGACACGAACCCGTATCCCCTGCATCGGCAGGCGGACTCTCAACCACCGCGCCACCAGGGAAGCCCTGTAATAACTTTTTTTTAACATTCTGAGCAATGCTGATAGTAACACTCTAAGGGCAATAATAATTAAACCAAACTTTATTGATATTTTGGTTGATTTAATCTTTTAATGTCAGAATTGTTTTCATTTTAAGGAATTCAGTGGTTACTATGGTTTGAGACTTTAGTTTTAAGATTTTCAGCTGAATAAAAATACCTTAGGGCTTCCCTGGTGGCGCAGTGGTTGAGAGTCCGCCTGCCGAGGCAGGGGACGCGGGTTCGTGCCCCGGTCTGGGAAGATGCCACATGCCGCGGAGCGGCTGGGCCCGTGAGCCATGGCCGCTGGGCCTGCGCGTCCGGAGCCTGTGCTCCGCAACGGGAGAGGCCACAACAGTGAGAGGCCCGCGCGTACCGCAAAAAAAAAAAAAAAAAAAAAAATTAAATAATGTTATTTTTTTTCCAAAACTTGACTTGATTAATCTAGAGTAAGACTGAAGTACATTCCAAAGTCACTATATAGGAAAGTTAAAAAACTGTTTCCTTTGTCATTTTGTAAACAGATATTTTAATTGAGCCCCTTTAATAAGTTCTAAGCTCATAAAGATTTTAAATGTTTTTAGTGAAGATTTAAAAACTGAGTAATTTGAAAATGTTAAATCTTTTTTGTAAGTTTTTAAAAATGACAGTCACAAAGGTAGTATATTAACTTCTTAACACTGTCAGAGAATTTATATGTAAGATTTTAATCTTTTCCAGGGTTATGGCAGATGAGTTAACCAACTCCAGAGCAGTTTTACAGCGTCAAAACCGTGATGCACAGAGTGCTATACAAGATCTTCTGAGTGAACGGGAACAGTTTCGTCAGGAAATGATAGCTACACAGAAGTATGGTGCTTGTTTACATTCTGAAGTCTTCTCCTTTCTCCTGCAATTTTTGTTATTGAGATAGTTCTTTAGTATTTCTACATTTAATAACTTATTGAGCATATACATTTTAAAACAGATGCCCAGGGGAGGGAGAAAGACTGAAAAAACAGAAGACATGCTTCTTTTATTCTTCATTGGGGAGAGAATTAGTTATATCTATAATAGAAGAAATCTCTGGATTTAAAAGTAGTTTTTAGTTATAGTTATAGCAGTTTTGTATGGTTTTTGGTAGAAGCCATAAAGCATACCGGTCTTTCCTTTGGAAGGAGATCTTTTTGAAAACTGTTCTACAGTATTAGAGCTTACTTTCATGTCTATATGCACCAGAACTGTCAAAATTGATAGTCTTCCTTAAATGTACTTTATACTTCTATGTAGTTGATTTCTTACAAATCAAATAAGTAAAGGTCAAGAGAAGATCATAGGGGAAATTAGAAGAATGAAAACACAATATATTAAAATATCAGATTTTGTGGGAGGCAACTAAAGCAGTGTTTAGAGGGAAATTTATAATTTTAAATGCTTATTGTAGAAAAGAAAAAAGGTCTCGTCAATAATCTAAGCTTCCTTCTTAAGAAACACAAAGAGCAAATTAAGCAGAAGGAAGAAAAGGATGAGAGCAGAAATAAATGAAATAGAAAGCCAAACACTGGTTCTTTGAAAAGATAAGTTTACAAAACCTCTAGGCAGTATGATCAGGAAAAAAATAGATACACATGACTAGTATCAGGGATGAGAAGGAGAGGGGTACACTACAGATTCTGTAGACATAGGAAAGATAATAAGGAGATGTTATGAACAACACTATGCTAATCAATTCAACAACTTAAATGGACGATCTCTTTAAAAGACCCAAACCACCAGAGTACTCAAGAACAGATAACCTGAATAGCCCTAACCTATTAAAGCAATGGATCCATTGGTGAATACTAACAAACATCTAAGGAGGAAATAAAACCAAATTTACACAAACTTTTCTAGAAAATAGAGAAGGAAACAATTTCCAACTCATTTTATGAGGCCAGCATCATCTTGACACCAAAACCAGACAGAGGCACTACAAGAAAACTACAGGCCAATATTTCTAATGAATACAGATGCAAAAATCCTTAAAAGAATTTTAGTGATTCAAATCCAACAGTATATAAAAATGTTTATAGATTGTGGCCAAGTAGGTTTTATCCCAAGCATTATAAGTTGGTTTATCATTTAGAAATCAACCAATGTAACTCACACAAAAAATTATCATATACATATACCATATGAATATCTCAATAAATGCACAAATCAAATCAGTAGTTCTATACTGTATGAGTATACTATATTTGACCTGTACTAAAATATGAGAACTAAAAAATGTACTGTTTGTTGAATGATTTCCAGATAACCATAAAATCAATAAGTGCTTTCTGTAATCTGACTTATTTTACCAGACTTCCTGATTTACTGAACTCTGAGGGAAAGATAGAGGAGAAAGATACTATATGATTTCAGAAATGTTTCTCATTTATTCTTCATTCTTGATTTTTATATTTTATCCTCTTATTAATATTCAATGCTCATGTGTGTTCTTTGCAGGTTGTTGGAGGAGCTCTTGGTCTCCTTGCAGTGGGGAAGAGAGCAAACTTACTACCCTAATGCGCAACCTCACAGCACAGCAGAACTAGCATTAACAAATCACAAGTTGGCAAAAGCAGTAAATTCTCATCTTCTGGGAAATGTTGGCACTAATGGTCAAAAAAAGCTTCCATCAACATTTGAATTCTGCAGCACCCCAGCAGAAAAAATGGCTGAAACGGTAAAATACTTCTCTTTCGTGATCTGTGGAACCTCTAAGACTGTCCTCTTATTGAAAGGTGACATGTTGTAATGGAAAGGGCTTGGCATTGGGAGTTAGGAAATATGGGATCAAAATTTGATTCTCATACTAATGAGCTAGTGATCTTGTAGAAAATTATTTCCTCCTGTGAGCTTTAATCTTCTCAAACACTCTATTCTTGAGGAGAAAAAAATGTAGTTGTTTTTAAGATGACCTATTTTTTAGCTACTGAATCATTGATAATCCTTTTCTTGAGCTCATTTTGATATGAAAACCACTGTGTAGAACTTTTAATTTAGTAATCAAGAGTAGATAATTGATTACTTCTGGTCTAAGATGTTATTTGTTTTTTCCCCATATAGATGGGAATGTGCCAGACTCCACAGAATCAATTAGTGTAGACCTGGTACCTTCAGTTCTGCGTGAATTGAGGGCTCATGCAGGTGACCTGTCAAATACTGTGGTCTCACAGTTCTACAACCATCCAGGTTCACCCTCATTACACTTCAGTATCTGACTCCCATGTCCCCATCATAGGCCTTGTCATTACCAGAACTTTTCCCCTTTTAAAATCTTCAACATCTCTCCATGAACTGTGATCTCAACAGTTTTGAGGATTCCATAAAATAATACATATAAAGCCTGTAGCAGTTTCCAATATAGGTACAGTAATTTCTCAATAAATAGTAGCTGTCATTTTTATTATTATATCCTTCATCCCTCTAATCCTGTTGCCTTTATAAGTCCTATCAGTTCCTTCTAATTTATCCCCTCTCCCAAGTTCAAACACCTGATATCCAGGCTAGACTTTAGCAATAGCCTCCTCACCAATATCCCCACCTTGCTTTTGACCTGCCTCCATGCCATCCTCTACTGTCAGTGAGTTATTTCAAAAATGCCAATCCCATCATTCTTGGTACTGCTGTTCAGAGGGCTCCCAGTCTCCCTCATTACTGATTCTGAATTATTTCATATTGTAGAGAAGGCCTTTCATTAATCATTATTCCAGTTCCCCTTCTCTAGGATCATTTTCCAGGTGTGTCCACCCTCTGCACTTCACATCCCTGCAGTGTTAACCACTTTCATTCCACAGATAGGCCACTGTATCTCATGCCTCTGTACATACTTTCCCTCTGCCTAGACTGCCCTCCCAACATCTCTCTTCTTGCCCAACCACCATATTGCCTTTAAGAATCAGCCTTCCCTGAATCCCACAGGCAAACCTAGATGTTCCTTCCTCCAGGCTTCCATTGCATTTTGTACATATATATATCTAGTATAGCTCTTTATCATGTTAAATTGCAATTGTTTGATTCTCCATCTCTCTCCCAAACTGTAAGTTCCTTAAGGAGCTTATGTCTTACATTTCCTCAAGGTCTGGCATAATCCTTTGTACAACAGTAGGTGTTCAGCTGTTTACTGAATCAGTCCCTGAAACTAAACTCATCAGCTTTATCCAAAATCATTTCTCTTTTTCTATTCTTTTTGTTGGGAAATGGTGTTGCTGCCTACCTGGTTGCTGCCAGTAGCATTTGGTATAATTAACTACTCCTGGTATCTTGAAACACTCTCTTCCCTTGGCTTACGTAACCCTACACCCTCCTATTTCACTATACGATGGTGGGTAGCCTCAAGGCTTGGTTTACATCCCCTTCTCCCAATCCTTTATCCACCGTATTGTCTCACTGAACAAAACTGACAGTCCTACTTCCTTAGTGTCTCTTGGACCTTTTAGCCACATTGCTTCAAGGTCAGCATTTCTTAGCTAAATTATTGCTGTAAACTCCCTTTGTTCTTCCCATGTCTGCTTTAGTGCCCACTCCTTCCCTCATCCACCCGCTGTGTATAGAGTGATCTCTCTGAGAGGCACCCTGCTTAAAATCCTTCCCTCACTTTCAGGCTAAAATCTAGAAACCTTCTATCTATACTGGTATCTTGGTCTCCTTTAATTGTATTCCTTTGGCATTTTGTTCCTCTCTCTAAACGCACATAATGTAATAACATATATAGAGAGTTGGGGTACTGTTATAATTTTCCCTTCTAAATTTCTAAGCAGCTTTAAGACAAGCCCTTTATCTCTGTTTGTCCAGTAGCATCTAACCAAGTTCCGTAAAAAATAGAAGGATATCAAAAACTAAATTGAAAAAGCAGTAATCCAGTAGAAAAACAGAGGTACTGAAATAGAATGGTAGCTCTTAAATGATGCCAGGACATTTTTGAATTAGCTATAGCTCTTTGGGTACATTGGTAACTTAGAAGGAAAAAAACCTGCTGGACAATATGAGAGCTAGGGAAACAGACATCTCAAGCCATTTCTGAAAGCTGTTTTGAATAAGCCTTACATAGAAGGAGAGAAAGCTCTTTCCCCCACTGCTTTTCCCAATTCCTTTCCAATTCCAGTACCTGCCTCCTTTGCCCAATAACCCATGTTCATCATATGATGATGGTTGGAAGAATATGAAAATGAGAAACAGGAGCTGTGAGCCAGCCATGTGTTCCTTGCCCTTAATTGGAGAATTGTTTTCAACCCAAGAGTTCCTCCTGTTGTGGGTCTCAGTAAAGGAAACAGAATAGGAAAAATCACAGTAGAAGAAGAATTGAGAGTATGGTGTCTACGAATACAAGAAACAAAAGCATGATCATTAGCATAAAATATTGCATATAAATTAGAAAAAGAGAAATGAAAACCATTGATTTTACAAGTAAATGATCAAAAACTTTGAAATAACATTTCAGTAGAAGAATGAAGGCAGAATCCCAATTCCAGGCAGTTCAGTGAAGAACTGAGGGAGAAAGGTAGTGCATACTTTTTGGTTAAAGATAAAAATCAACATCACTTACAGTAAAGTTGATATAACCTAATTTTCTTTTATGTTTTCATATATTTTCATCAATATGCAAAGGGTAATTTCATTATTTTTAAAAATAGGTAACCTAGGTAATATAATAACTTGACATCATTGTCAAATTTAGAGCTTTTTGAGAAAAGGCATAAGTTCTCTAATCAAATTCATCATTCAGATGTTATTTTTTATGGCAGTTTCATACTAATGAAATAGCATTTACTGGTAGTTATATATTAATAAAACCAAGGGCTTTTACAGTCCTTACTGCATACATCTGACATCACCTCTTATTTTCCTTAGGTTCTACGCATTTTGGATCCAGTAACTTGTACAGAGAGCTCACCTGATAATCCATTTTCTGAGTCTTCACCAACCACCTTACTTGCTACAAAGAAAAATATTGGACGATTTCATCCCTATACAAGATATGAAAATATAACTTTCAATTGTTGCAATCACTGCCAGGGAGAACTTATTGCCCTTTAACAGTCAGTATGTTGGAGGCACACTATAGAGTCATTATTATTTGGCAGCTGGGGTTCTTTTAATCCTAGAAGTATTATCACTTTCTATTTAAATAATATATATCACCAAAGATGTTTCATGTACTGGACTCCAGATTACCCTTTCTTAATAAATATCTCAGGGTAAGAAAAAAATGAAATTGTGTAGATATATTTAAAATAGACAATACAGGCATTACAGGATGGTTTTCCTAAAGGACTAAAAGAAAAAGATTCTGTACCTTTCTTTTAGGCTCTAATTTATTAATCTTGCTATATATTTTACATAAGCAAATTAATTTCTGTACTCTAAAGCAAGGACTGGCAGACTACAGCCTTGGGTCATATGCAGCCATACCCATTCATTTACTGTTGTCTATGGTTGGTTTCATGTGCTACAACAGCAGAATTGAGTAGCTACAACAGGGTTTGTATGACTAGCAAAGCCTAAAATATTTACTATCTGGTCCTTTACAGAAAAAGTTTTCTGACCCCCACTCTAAAGTAAAAGTAGCTGGCAGGGGTCGGGGAGGGAGTGGGATAGGAGTCCTTTCCCTTTTTGGTGATTTTTAGGGGCTACAAGAGTCTTATGGAAATACTGTGGGTGAAGGGACTACTTTAAAAATAAATGCTATATGTTAGGAAACTTTTAAATATTTTACAGCCACATTAACACATGCTTGAGCAAAACATGTTCTCATTTTGGTTTTGTGCAGGGGATTCCATATTTTGAATGGATGCAACTTGATATATAGAAGAAACATTCTAACTATTGAGCTCATTTTGGCAATTGCAGCACAACAGGAGTATCCAATTCAATACTTATGAAATATGGCAGAGAAAGTAGGATCTTTCTAGAACATTGTTCAAACTCAAAAATGCAATTCATCAATTAATTTTTATGTCATATATATTATTATTTACTTATGACTGGCTATCATCAAACATCCTTTTATATACCTTTTTTTTTTTTTTTTTTTTTTTGTGGTACGCGGGCCTCTCACTGTTGTGGCCTCTCCCGTTGCAGAGCACAGGCTCCGGACGCGCAGGCTCAGCGGCCATGGCTCACGGGCCCAGCCGCTCCGCGGCATGTGGGATCTTCCCGGACCGGGGCACGAACCCGTGTCCCCTGCATCAGCAGGCGGACTCTCAACCACTGCACCACCAGGGAAGCCCATCCTTTTATATACCTTTAAAAATGTCCACAAAATGTTTATACCAAATTACCCTACCTGGTTGCAGAAGTGCCTATCAGTAAAGAAATCCTCAAAAGACAAATCTGATCAAATAACAATATGTTTTAATGTCAACTTAATGGTTTTGTTTTGTTTTGTTTTGGTCTGATTCATCTGAGTTATAGTTTCAAGTGGCAATAAATTTCTCTACCTTCTTTAGTGTGAATATTTATTTATTTTTCCCCAAAAATGATGTGCTTCAATTCAACTCTTCATCTAGCTTATACTGTTTACAACGGATTCTTCAGCCTTTCCTTTAGGTTTACTTAGTATAAAACATAGAAGAAAACATAGAGGAAAAGCTCCATGACAGTGGATTTGGCAATGATTTCTTGACTAGTGACACCAGAAGTACAGGCAACAAAAGAAAAAAATAGATAAACCTCATCAAAATTAAAACCGTCTGCACAGCAAAAGAAATAATCAACAGAATGAAAAGGCATCCTACAAAATGGAGAAAAATATTTGTAAATCATGTATCTATTAAGGCTCTAGTGTCCAGAATAAATAAAGGACTACGACTCAACAACCAAAAAACAATCCAGTTAAAAAATGGGCAAAGGAATAGACATTTCTCTAAAAAAAGATATACGAATGGCCAATAAGCACATCAAAAGATGCTCAGCATCACTAATCATTAGGGAAATGCAAATTGATATCAATTCATATCCATTAGGATGGCTATTACCAATAAAGCAAAACAACAAGTGTTGGCAAAGATGTGGAGAAACTGGAACCCTTGTGCATTGCTGGTGGGAATGTAAAATGGTGCAGCCATTATTGAGAACAGTATGGAAGTTCCTCAAACAAACACACAATTGCCACATGATCCAACAATTACACCTCTAGGTAGATATCCAAAAGAATTGAAAGCAGGGACTCAAAAGGATATTTGTATACCAATGTTCATAGCATTATTCACAATAGCCAAAAAGTAGTAATTCACATGTCCTTTGATGGATGAATAGATAAAATGCAGTATATACATGCAATGGAATATTACTCAGCCTTAAGAAGGAGTAAATTCTGATATGCTACAGCACAGATGAATCTTTAAGACACTACACTAGATAAATCAGACACAAAAGGGCAAACAGTATATGATTCCACTTATTTGACATACCTGAAATAATCAAATTCATAGAGACAAAGTGGAACAGTGGTTACCCAGGGTTAAGGGAAAGCAGAATGGAGAGTTTTGTTTATTAGGTACAGAGTTTCAGTTTGGGCTGTTGAAAATTTATGGAGATGGATAGTGGTGATGGTTGCACAACATATGAATGTACTTAATGACACTGAATTTTACATTTTAAACAATGGTCAAAATCATAAATCAGGTAATATATATTTTACCACAATAAAAAAATAACCAAAAAATTATATACATACACTCTTGTAACCACAAACTAGTGGCACACCTCTGCAACTGTTGGTTTAAGAGTCAATAATAAAGATAACAGTTAACTGAGCTAAACAAACAAAAAAAGTTCATATATCAACAACCTAACATTACACCTTAAGGAACTAGAAAAAAGAGCAAACAACCCAAAATTAGCAGAAGGAAGACAATTGAAGTTAGGGTGGAGATAAAATTGAAAAACAGAATCAAGGAAATCAAAAGCTGGTTCTTTGAAAAGATCTGCAAAATTGACAAACCTGTAGCCAGACTGACTATGAAAAACTGAAGATGCAAATACCTAAACTCAGAAATGAGAGTAGGACATTATTACCAACCTCATTTAAATAAAGAAACAATTTATACACCAACAAATTAAATAACCTGAATGAAATGGACAAATTCCTAGAAACAATTTACCAAAACTGACTCAAGAAATAGGAAATATGAACAAGCCTATAACAAGAGGTTAAATCAGTAATCAAAAACCTCCCAACACTAAGAGTGAATCCTAACGTGAGCTATGGATGTTGGGTGATGATGTGTCAATGTAGGTTCATTGATTGCAACAAATGTACCACTTTGGTGAGGGATGTTGATACTGGGGAAGGTTTTAGGGAGGGAGGGAGCAGGGGATATATGGGAACTCTGTACTTTCTGCTCAACTTTGCTGTGAACCTAAAACTGCTCTAAAAAATAAAGTATATTAAAAAACAAAAAACATCCCAACAAAGAAAAGTCCAGGACCAGATAGTTTCACTAGTGAATTCTACCAACTATTTAAAGAATACCAATCCACCTCAGTCCCTTCCTAGAAAATAAAAGCAGAGGGAACAGGGAACACTTCCTAATTCATTCTGAGGCCAGCATTACCCTGATATCAAAGCCAGACAAAGACACGAGAAAAAAATACTACGGAAAAATCTCTCTTACAAATACACATGAAAAAAATCCTCACAAAATACTAGCAAACCAAATACAATATCATAGTAAAGGGATTATATACCACCAAGTGGTATTTGTCTCAGGAATGCAAGGGTGGTTCAATATAAGAATATCAACCAATGTAATATATCACATTAATAGAACAAAGAAGAAAAACCACATCATTTCACTTGATGCAGAAAGCATTTGATACAACCCAACACACTTTCATGATAAAAGCACTCAGAAAAATGGGAATATAAGGAGTAAATGGAGGAATAAGAATAGAACTTCCTCAACTTCATAAAGGGCATTTATGGAAAACCCACAGCTAACATCATACTTAATGCTAAAAGACTAAAAGCTTTCCTCCTAAGATCAAGAACAAAACAAGGATGCCCAGGCAGAATGGAATGGCTGCTGGAGACATTCTGTTCTGAGGAGTGGCCAGTGGCACGATGGAGCAGGGCCAGGGACCGCTTACACTTGAGATGGACTATGGAACAGCACATCCCAGAGGTGGAAGTCCAAGTCAAACGTAGAAGGACAGCCTCACTGAGCAACCAGGAGTGTCACCTGTACCCGAGGTGGTCTCATTAGCAGCAGCAAGTACCTGTGGTGGATTTCCATGTGGAACTGAGTCAGGCATTCTTAGCTGAGACACCAAGAGGTAGTTAAAGCAGTATTGGAACACCTGGGTAGCTGATTCCAAGAGAAAAAAAAAAACAGCCTTCCCTTAGGTCTTAAGGATCCCAAAACTTTCCTGTAGGTATTGGATTTGATGGAACAGCAATCATGACTCTAGGAAAGAGCAGCAAGATGCTGCAGCACATTGACGACAGGATGAGATGTGTCCTGCAAGATGGCCAGATCTTCATTGGCACCTTCAAGGCTCTTGACAAGCATATGAACTTGATCCTCTGTGACTGTGATGAGTTCAGGAAGATCAAGCCAAAGAATGCAAAGCAGGCAGAGCGTGAAGACAAACAGGTTTTGGGTCAGGTGTTGCTGTGTGGGGAGAACTTGGTTTCCATGACTGTGGAGCAACCACCCCCCAAAGATACTAGCATTGCTCGGGTAACACTTGCTGGAGCTGCAGGAGGCCCTGGAGTTGGCAGGGCAGCTGGCAGAGATGGTCCAGCTGGTGTTCAAATTCCCCAGGCTCCTGCTGGGTTAGCAGACCCTGTCCGAGGGGTTGGGGGCCATCCCAACAGGTAATGATCCCACAGGGAAGAGGCACTGTAGCAGCTGCTGCAGTTGCTGCTACTGCCAGCATTGCTAGAGCCCCAACTCAATATCCACCAGGATGGGGGACTGCCCCCACACCTGTTGGTCAAGCAACCCCACCTCTAGGAATTATGGCTTTTCCACCTGGTATACGATCACCCATGGGCCCACCAATTGGGCTCCCCACTACTTGAGGGATGCCAATAGGCATGCCCCCTCCAGGAATGAGACCCCCCTCCACCAGAAATAAGAGGTCCACCTCCCCCAGAAATACATCCACCAAGACCCTAGGATACTACTGATCCTTCTTAGTCACTTTGTTTCCTGCAATGTGTCTTGTGAAATATGTGGAGTGTTTGTGAGCTTTTGTCCCCTCTGCTGCATTAATATTAGCTAATAAATGCATAGAGGAATTAAACTGTGGGGAAAAAAAGACAAGGATGCCCACTTTCACTACTACTGTTCTACATTATACTAGACATGTTAGCCAGAGCAATCAGTCATGAAAAATAAATAAAAGGCATCCCATTGGATAGGAAGAAGTAAAACTACCCCTATTTGCAAATGGTATTATCCTATATAGAGAAAATGCAAAAAAAAATTCACCAAAAAAGTTTAGCACTAATAAACAATTCAACAAAGTTGCAGGGTACAATATAAATGCACAAAAATCATCTATGTTTGTGATTTGAGTATACAACTCATAAAGAAAATTAAGAAAACAATTCCATTTGCAATAGAATCCAAAAGAATAAATATCTATGAATAAATTTAACCAAGTAGGTGAAAGATGTGTACACTGAAAACTATAAAACATTGCTGCACTAAATGAAAAGACATCCTGTGTTTATGGATTAGAAGACAATATCATTAAGATGGCAATAATACCTAAAGCCATCTACAGATTCACTGCAATCCTTATGAAAATTCCAACAGCATTTTTTGTAAAAATGTTGTGGAATATTTAAATGCCAAATTGGTTTTTATCATTAAGGATAAACTTTAAACAACACAAGACTAGTTATAATGAAACGTTAAATTGCCTGGTGTATGCTCAAAGTGCTATAGGAACTTGAGACAGGATTGAATAGTTCTCTGTGTTTTCTAATTTAGGGTAAAGTGATTAAGGTACAAATACCCAGTTGATAAGAACCTTGTCTTTTGAAGTTTTAACAGAACTACAGCAATTCTCCACTCCCCATCACACTTGTATGTTTGCCTTTGTCCTCCACTCCTTAAGTGCTCTTACACATATCAAGGATACTGTTCCACACACTGGATTCCTGTATAGTTCTATATACCCACAAATGTCTACCAGGGTATGTAAGCTTTATAATACAACTAACAGAAAGGATTTTGCAATCATTCAGATCTCAGAATCTGTGAGCAAACTGCTCACCTCTGTACTTTGGTTTCCTCATCTGCAAAACAAGACTAATAGGGTTGTTATAAGGATTAGATCAAATTATTTATTCAAAGCATTTACAACAATACCAGGCACATTACATAAACTCTCAATAAGAGCTGGATAATTTTGTATAACATACCCAAAATAGTATACATAATTGTTACTATCTTTTTTTTTTAAAGAACACGTGGAAGTAGGCCTAACCTACTGCTTAGCTTGCCATAGGTATTCAAATTCAAATCTGACATAATTAGGACTTTGTATCAGGCCTTGAACCAGGCTTGTTTAAGAGGTCACTCCTCCTGCCTTATGAAATGTTCTATTGCATTTTTTTTAAATGATAACAGAAACTAAGAATAGATATCTGTCCCTTTTTTGTGTCCGTTCCAGCTAGAAATGTTAAAATAATTTAGAAGTAAAGGAATGTAGAGTTCATTTGTTGTTCAATTTTTTGCATGGACTAAGAGGTGGTATAACACATTACAATGCTATGAGAGAAGAAATTTATTTTGCTCTAGTGTTAAAAGAAATAAGATAAATTTACTATCAACATTACCAAAAGATAAATATCATTTCCATAATGTAGAGTATGACCAAAGCACACAGGCCATAAGAAATGATATCCAAAATTTTGAGGACAGCAGCTTCCAAATGAAGTATTTAACAGATACTTTCAGCTGTAATGATCAGTAAAACGAAAAGATTTGGCTTCTGCCATATTATATAGGTGGTACTGTAACTGTTTAGAACGCTTTGCTTCCAGTCGGAGCTGTCTAGTTCTTTCTTTGACAGCTTGTTGCTCTGCTAGTTTTTCTATCCGTTTCCTTCTTAGCCATCTGTAGAAAAAGACATGAACAGACCTGTTGAGTATCAACCTGAATATACTCTTCATGCTATAGTTATTACTAAAGACAAAGGAAATTAGATTTCTTTAGATTAAAAAGCTCTGTTCATAACACAAATTAGTATTAACTGAAAAATTTCAGGCTTATACCAAAGGCTCATACAAGGAAGCATAGTCACATTTAGAATCAAATGTTTGAAATTAAGTTTGTCTAATAAGGAAACTGCCAACTAAAAAACCTTTTTTAAGTAATAAACACACTATTTTACGTGACATAGGTCCTATCTTTTTTTAAAATATGATTTTCTAAGCAAATAAGTATTTGATAGATACCAAATAACTTATTCTTTGCAACTAACTGTATTCTAAAACATTACTTAAGCAGCATGCAGAATACCAGCATGCAGAAATGTCTCCTTGCTCTTCTTGGTGGAGGAATTATAGAGCTCTTGCTTTTCAGTGCATAAAATAGTTCTCCCTTAAAATGGAAAAATAAGCCTAAGCATAAGAAACATCAAAAAGGGTGAAGGAAGAGTCCACATTCTAACAAATTTAAGTCTATAAAACTTGCTTAGGTAAAATAACATTAAAAATAACTGTATACTCACATCTCTGGTATGAAAGTGCATACGTGGTGTGTGTGTATATATATAATTTTTTCAGAAATAAATCCAGACAAATAAATAACTGCATTAGTATAAAAGAGACTTAAGAAACCTCATAATCTAATGTTGTGTGGTTTTGAAATTGGATATCAGTTTGAGCAAATTAACTCTAGTCATTTAGGGGTCGATTGGGAAAAAAATGGTTATAGGCTGGATATAGATGAGATCATTAACAAAAATAAGCAGATTGCAGAACAGTATATACAGTATGATCTCAATTTATATTTTAAAACTGTAAATATACATACAGAGAAATATCTAGAAGTTATGCAGTACAGTGCTAACAATAGTGATTCCTGGGTGATGAAAATGTGAGTTTATTCCCCTCCATTTCCACAATGCACATTCACTGCATCTGTTATAATAAAGGGATATGTATATTTTTTTAAAGAAGGAAAGGAAAGAAAGAGGCAAAGAAACTAAAAAAGAGAAAGATAGCAAAAAAGATAGAAAAGAAAGAAAGAAGTGAGCTTCAAACAACTGGACACAATATTCACTCCCTCTCCCAAGGCATGCTGGCAAAATTATGAAGCCAGGTCTGCTTCCTCAGAATAAACCGTGTAATACAGACTCTTACCCAGGCAACTGAAGGGAGACCAGGTTTGCCTTAAATTACCAAAATATGTGTCCAAATCTCCTTTTCATTTGGTCTGTACAGATCTTCCTCCTCAGCCTGACTGCTTTTCTTTCCAGAAAAATATTTATTGGTAAATGCAACTCTTTATTAAGTTTTCCTGAGGACTATGTAGGAGAAGCTGTAACCAATCTTTGGCCTATTTCTCTAAGAAATGAACAAATCAATCAATCAATTAATGGTAAGCTATCAAAGGTTATCACACTGGTGCCATAAGAAACAATTTTAGTATTGAAAAATACCTTGAAAAAATGGTATAGATATTACACAAAGTATGGAGTTAAAGAATTTTCTCACATATTGTTAAAACTGTGGCTTTAAAATTGAATAGGTAGGTAATGAAATCAATTTTTTTAAGTTTTATTGACTATATAACTTTCTAAAATGACCATGAGGAAGGGGGAAAAATGCCCTGCCTTTGACTTACTGTTTAAAGGCCCTTTCACGGCCTTCTGTTCCTTTAAGGAAGAATAAGCATTCCTCTTGCTTTCGCAGTTCTTCTGTCTTTCTTTCTTTCAACTGTTCTTCGTGCTTTTTTTTAAGCCATAATCGAAAAGCTTGCTGTGGATCTCTGTTTTCCTGCTGCTTACAAAAACAAGCTTTGCTTAATTTAAAGAAACCAAAACTACTTTTTGAGCCCCTGCCTATAAGACCCTATAGGAACACATGGCCTACTCACCAATTTTTCATAATAATACCAATCTCATTACTTGCACTCCTTGCATCCAAACCAAATACATGACCTTTGAATCAGCAACATTGATTACCCTTTTGTCAGAAAACTCAACATTGAACTCACTGCCCTCTGGCTTCTTTCAAAAGTCTTACTGAGGTAATCAGTAAATGAAGGGCTAGATGCAGTGATTTGCAAACTTTTCAAAGCTGAGCCCTTTGACAAATAAAATAATTTTGCACAATGGCACATACACATAAAACACGGTTGAAGAAATGTTGGGGATAGGCAGTATGAGTGAGTTGAGGTCTTGGTATCAATTCCTGAAGGAAGCTCCATGGAAGCTCCACTGGAATTGAAAACCAATGACCCCACATTTGTGTTATTCAAACTTTCTTTTAAATTTTACTTTCGTGTTTAAGTTTTAAGAGCATCTAACTGCCAAGCCCATCTCCAAAACTGTAATTATTATTATGGAGGGTGGCAATGAGGATTTTCAACCATAAGAACTTTTTCATAAGGATAACAGCCATGAGGATTTGTCATAAGAATGGGCTAGTGGGAGCAGCTTATTGTATGGTTCTTCAAACTTCATGATGGATACTATATTCAGGGATAGCTGAAAGAGCTCTTATTTGGGAGAATAAAGAGATCAAAAGGAAAGATTTGGGACTCTTTAGTCTTGGGAAAAGCATGACTCACATGGATGCCTGGCTAGAACACAAAAGGAAAAGATTCATTCATTTAATACTTTCGCCAATTATGAACTTTGTGATAGAGAAGACCACCTCCTACACCTTGCATTTTCCTTTATCTGTAACCCATATTGCCCAGTATGCTTCAGTCTAATTTATATAATTTATACAATTTAGGATCTTTGATGTATAATGCAGAACTTTGTGAGGAGGTCCCACAGACCTACAGGACCATTGCTGAACACCTAAAAGTTTGGGAATGTTTGCAGATGACTAAAAAGTGTTCAATCCGCAATTATAGATTAAAAGAGTTAAGAATTCAGGGATAAACAGGATTGAGGGGTATCACTGTTCATCTATTCATTCAACAGCTATTTACAGAGTATCTACTACACAGAGTATCTACATACACATAGCTACCAGGATGCATCAAAGAAAAAAAAAACAAGCCTCCCTTTCTCATACATTCCATATCTGCACTATACAATAAAGTAGTCACTAGTCACATGTAGCTACTTAAATTAAATTAGAAATTTAGTACCTCAGTCACATTCAAATACTTAATAGTCACATTATGGCTAGTGGCTACTTTATTGGACACTGCAGATATAGAATATTACCATCATCCCAGAAAATTCTACAGGGCAGTGTTGTTCAAGATAAGGAGATGAAAATATATGATTGATTGACTGATTGATATGTCAGACAGAGTAATAATGGGAGAGGTGAGGAGAAAGGATAGTATTTATCAACAGACAGAAAGTGAGAGAACCATTTATGGGATATCTGGAAAAAGAGTATTTCAAGCAATGGTAACAGGGCAAAGGATCTGAGAAGGGATTATACTTGGCATGTCCAGTAAATAGCAAAAATCCACTGCAAGAAGAAAACTGGAAAATTCACAAATATGTGGAGATTAACATGCTCCTGAGCAACCAATGGGTCAAAGGAAAAAACCAGATGGGAAGTCAAAAAATAGCCTGACACAAATGAAAAGGGAAATACAACATACCAACACTTATGGGATGCAACAAAGACAGTTTTAAGAAGGTGAGATCAAAAAACCAACCTAACTTTACACCTGAGGTGTAATTAGAAAAAGAGATATAAACTAAGCCAAAAGTTAGCAGAAGGAAGAAAATAACAAAGATCAGAGTGTAAATAAATACAACAGAAACTAAAAAGACAACAGAAAAGATCAAAGAAACTAAAAGCTGATTTCTTAAAAAGATAACCAGACAAACATTTAGCTAGACTTACCAAAAGAGAGGACTCAAATTAATAAAATTATAAATGAAAAAGGAGACATTACAACTAATAGTACAGAAATACAAAAGATCATAAAAGACAATTATGAACAACTATAAACCAACAAACTGTAAAACCCAGAAGAAATGAATAAATTCCTAGAAACATACAACCTACTGAGACTGAATCAGGAAGAAATAGAAAATGTGAATAGACTGATTACTAGTAATGAAATTGAATCAGTAATCAAAAATCTCCCAAAAAACAAAAGTCCAAGACCAGATGGCTTCTAGAAAATCAACAGAAGAATTAATACCAATCCTTCTCAAACTCTTCCAATAAACAGAAGAGGAGAAAACACTTCCAACCCATTTTATGAGGCCAGCATAATGTGATACCAAAGCCAGACACGGATACAAGAAAACAAAATTAGAGGCCAATATCCTTGATGAACAGAGATGTAAAAATACTCAGTGAAATATTAGAAAAGCTAATTCAGCAGTATATTAGAAATGATCATACACCATGAATAGGTGGGATTTTCCAGAGATGTAAGGATGGTTCAAATCTACAAATCAATCAGTGTTATACACATTAACAAAATGAAAGATTAAAATCATATGATTATCTGGATAGATGCAAAAAAGCATTTGACAAAATATCTTTTCATGATAAAAACGCTCAAGAAATTGGGTATAAAGAGAATATACCTCAACATAATAAAGGCTATATATCACAAGTCCACAGCTAACATCATACACAATAGTGAAAAGCTGAAAGCTTTTCCTCTAATATGAGGAGCAAGACAAGGATGCCCATTCTCACCACTTTTATTCAACACAGTATTGGAAATCCTATCTGGAGCAATCAGACAAGAAAAAGAAATAAAAGGCATTCAAATTAGAAAGGAAGAAGTAAAACTGCTCTATTTGCAGATAACATGATATTATTATATTATTCTATATGATATAGAAACCCTAAAGACTTCACCACCCTAAAAATGTTAGAACTAATAAACCAATTCAGTAAAGATGCAGGATACAAAATCAATATAAAAAAATCAACTGTGTTTCTATACACTAACATCAAACTATCTGAAAGAGAATTAATTAAATAAGCCCTTTTAAAATAGCATCACAAAGAATGAAATATGTACTTAGAAATAAATTTAATTAAGGAGGTGAAAGATCTATATGCTGAAAACAAAAAGACATTGATGAAAGAAATTGAAGAAGACACAAATGAATGGAAAGATATTCCATGCTCATGGACTCGAAAAACTAATACTGTTAAAATGTCCATACTATTTAAAAATTGTCCGTACAATCTAAAAATTCATTATAATCCCCATAAAAATTCCAATGGTATTTTTCACAAAAATAGAAAAAAAAAATCCTAAAATTTGTACAAGATCCAAATAGCCAATGTAATCTTGAGAAAGAAGAACAAAGCTGGAAGCATCACACTTCCTGATTTTAAACTGTATTATAAAGCTAAAGTAATCAAACACTATAGTACTGGCAGAATAGATACATAGATCAGTGGAACAGAACAGAGAGCCCAAAATCAATGCATGCATATATGGTAATTAATTTTCAACAAAGGAACCAAAAATAACAATGAGGAAAGGACAGTCTTTTCAACAAATGAAATTAGTATAACAATTGCTACATACAAAAAAATGAAACTGAACACCTATCTTATACCATACACAAAAATCAACTCAATATGGATTAAAGACTGTGTGTAAGACCTGAAAAAGTACAACTCCTAGAAAGAAATATCAAGGATAAACTCCTTAGCATTGTTCTTAGAAATGATTTTTTTGGATTTGATAGCAAAACAAAGACAGCATAAGCAATAATTTTTAAATGGGACTACATCAAACTAAAAAGCTTGTGATCAGCAAAGGGAACCTTCAACAGAATGAAAAGGCAACCTATTGACTGGGATAAAATATTTTCAAACTATATGTCCAGTAAGGGGTTATATCCAAAATATACAAGGAATTCATATAATTCAATATCAAAAAAGAAAAAAGCCCAATTATAAAATAGGCAAAGGACTTAAATAGACAGTTTTCCAAATAAGATATACAAATGGCCAACATGTACATGAAAACATACTCCACATCACTCATCATCAGGAAAATGCAAACAAAAACCACCATGAGGGCTTCCCTGGTGGCGCAGTGGTTGAGAATCCGCCTGCCGATGCAGGGGACACAGGTTCGTGCCCCGATCCGGGAAGATCCCACAGGCCGCAGAGAGGCTGGGTCCGTGAGCCATGGCCGCTGAGCCTGCGCGTCCGGAGCCTGTGCTCCGCAATGGGAGAGGCCACAGCAGTGAGAGGCCCGCGTACCACAAAAAAAAAAAAAAAAACAAAAAAAAAAAACCACCATGAGATATCATCTCATACATGTTAGGATGGCTATTATCAAAAAAGACAAGAGAAAACAAATGCTGGCAAGGATGTGGAGAAAAGGGAACCTTTGTGCATGGTTGGTGGGGATATAATCTGGTATAACCATTATGGTAAACAGTGTGGAGGTTCCTCAATAAATTAAAAATAGAATTATTATATGATCCACCAATCCCACTTCTGGGTATATATCCAAAGGAAAAAAAATTATCTAGAAGAGATATCTGCACTCCCATGTTCATTGCATCATTATTCACAATAGACAAAGTATGAAAACACCTAAGTGTCTGTAGATGAATGAATGGATCGAGAAATGTCACACACACACATGCACACACACACATGAATGTCATTCATCCTTAAAAAAGAAGGAAATTATATAACTTGCAATAACATGGATGAACCTGAACCTGGAGGGCATTATAAGTGAAATATGCCAGACAGAGACAAATACTGCATAGCACCATTTACATGTAGAAACTTAAAAAAAAAGTCTAGTTCATAGAAATGGAGAGTGGTGGTTATGAAGAACTGGGGGGTTGGGAGAAATAGGGATAAGTTGGTAAAAGGGTACAAACTTTCAGTTATAAGGTGAAAAAAGTCTGAGGATCTAATGTATAATATGGTGAGTATAGTTGATAACGCTGTATTATATAATTGAAATTTGCCAAGAGAGTAGAACTTAAATCTTTTCTCCAAAAAGGGGGGAGGTGATGTATATGTTAATCAACTTAATGGGGGGAATCCTTTAATAATGTATATGTGTATCAAATCATGTTGTACACTTTATCTTATAATTTTATTTATTAATTATATTTCAATACAACTAAAAAAAAGACAGATCACACACACACACATACAAAATGAAATAGAAACTTAAAAGACAAAAAACAACGTAAATTCCTTGAATGAGCTTAACAGTAGACTGGACATTGCCTAAGTGATGTCAGTGCCAGAAGATAGATCAACAGAAATTATGCAAGCTGAAAAAAGAAAAAATGTTTTAACAAACAGAACCTTAGTAACATCTGAGATAACAGTAAGTATTCTATCATATGTAAAACTGGATTTCCAGAATAATAAGAGAAAGATAATAGGGCAGAAAAAAATATTTATAAAAATAGTGGCCCAAAATTTCCCAAATTTGGTATAAAACATCAACCTACAGATAAAAGAAGCTCAGCAAAGCCCAAGTTAGTCAAATTCAAAGGCAGTCACACATCTACTAAACTGCTGAAATTCACATCAGAAAAAGTTTAAAGTAGCCAGAGAAAAAACATTTCATACGAAGGGACAATGATAAGAATTACAACTGACTTATAATTAGAAACAATGGATGCAAGAAAACCACTGAACACCATCTGTAAAGTGCTGAAAGGAAAAAACAAAAAACAAACTGTCAACCCAAAATTCCATATCAAATTTTAAAAAAACTTCAGAAACAATCTATTTCTGATAACGATTTAGGATATACATATCATAATCCCTAAAGCAATGATTTCAAAAATAATTCAGAGGTATAACTAAAAGCCAATAAGAAAATAAAATGGAATTTTTAAAAATACTTGATTAATCTCTGTAGGAAGGCAGAAAAAAGATGAATAATGGAGTTAAAAACAAATGGAACAAATAGAAAACAAATATCAAGATGGTAAACTTAGAACCTACCCTTATCAATAATTATAATTAAATATAAATGAACTCCTGTTAAAAGTAACAAATTTCTGGATTAAAAGATACAAATATATGCTGTTTGTACAAGTAACTCTTCAAATATAAAGACAGATAAATTGAAATTAAAATATGAAATAAGCTATAACATGCAAATGTTAAACATAAGAAGGTTACTGTGACTTCATTAACATCAGACAAAGTAGATTTCAAGATAAGAGGGACTCATAATGTGAAAGTGTCATTAAATCAGGAAGACATAAATTCATAAATGCATACACACAAAACTTTTAAAAATATGAAGCAAAACCCAATGGAACTAGAAGGGAAATAGACAAGTACACAATGATAGTTTAACATAACTTTCTCAGTATTTCATAGAACAAAGAGGGGGAAAACAGTAAGGATATAGAAGATTTAAACAACATTACCAACCAACTTCAGCCCATTGACATTAATGCAACACAACATCCAAATGTAGAATACAAAATGTATGCAAGTGTCCACGGAGATTTCACCTAGATAGAGTGATGACATGCATACATATGCCTGCATATGTCTGTATATACATACAGTGCACACGTATCATTTATATATAACACTGACCAAGAGAAGCAAAGCTCATTACAAAGATGGAAAGACATTTTTAGCTATTTTTCCTTAAACGGCAATAAAAATTCCATCACCTAAAAGCATTTTTAATTCAATGTAAAATAGGTCATTCTACAATGTATATATTGTAAAGATATTTTCTGGAAACTATGACTCACATTATACAAAATATCCCACAGAAGTGACCAGCAAAATACACTTACTATCACAATGCATTAATAAGCCAAATTAATCAACTGCCAAAGTATACTACAGCTCAGCTTCAGTAGAGACAAAGTTCACAGAAGTTCTTCAGAATATTATTCGTTTATGATACAATTTCTAGCTAAAGTTAATTTTTGAGACAGATTTAAAATATAGCAAAAAATTAAAATTCCAAAGGGAAATATATAACCATGATATCTTCTAACCAAAAAATATTTAAATTATGTTCAACGTGGCTCATGTTTTTAGAGAATACAGTTCAAAGTTTTATTATCTCTAAATAGAACACAATAGAAAATTAAGGTATACATTTATTTTTACAAATGCCCAATAAAAATATAACATTAGGCTGAATGCCATGAGGCCTGAAGGTCCGTCATCCCCTGGGAAATTATCAGCAGTGCAGTCACAGGGGTTTTTCTTGGTCAGTGATTGAAACGTAAGCTCCTCTCAATTTCTTTACTCTTAAATACTACAGTAATGTGCTATCCTTCTAACCTACCCAATCTCGAATTCCTTCACTCCCTCCAAAATCTTTCTAGTTTCTTCTCTATAATTCCCACTCAATAATATAAAGACTTCCAAACATCCCTCATTCTCCCAAACCATTGCTAGGACCCTGGCCTTAAACCTCCTTTCTTACCCAAATCCTGATTCTCCTGTAAGACACAGTTTTTCTCTCTCAAATGGAAGTTGCATTTTTTGCCATACTTCAAGTACTTCAGAGGTCTGGTGAAGAAGTTAATATACTCTTTATTCCTTCATACTTCTTCAGAACTCCTGAACAGTAGAGAACTTCTTCTTCTCTACTCTTAAGTAAAGCCATGCTCCTTCGATATTTATATTATTTGACTATATTACTCTAACAATCTCTGGTCACAACTGGCTCAATGTACCTCTCCATCCTAATCCCAAGTAACACTTATAACTAAATGAATGAGCCATTCGACATCCAGCCTCACAGATTTTTCATTTTTTCATTTTCTACGCCTTTCTTCACTGCACTTGCAACCCACTCCAATAGCCACATCCACATCCCCATCTTTGAAATCACTAATCTTCTCATTCATATTTCCAGTCCCAAACTCTGTCCTGAATACTAGACACATTTCTTCAGTCAATCTTCAACATCTTTACCTGAAAGTTTTGTAGGTACTTTAAACTCAACAACTGAAATAATAATTTCCCCCAATCAGTATCTTTTCTACTGCTCCAGTGAGTGGCACCATCATCCACCAAGTTGCTCAGAAGAGAAACCTGGTGTATTCTCTTTACACCTCATTCTTCCTCACTCACATATCTAGTTAATTATGAAGTTCCTTCAATTAATACTCTAAAACAAATATCACATTTCACATCTCTCTTTCTCTCTCTCTCTGCTGTTATAATTCTAGCCCAAGTCACCATGATTTCTCACCTAGACAACTATATATGCTTTCTAACTGCTCTCCACATATCTGTTCTTGCCCCCTCCAATCCATTCACAGCATGGCAGTCAGAGTGATCTTGTGGAACTGCAAATCTAATATATCACTCCTCTGTTTAAATAATCTCAATGGCTTCCCATAACAGGATTAAATACAAAATTATAGACCCCAACATGCCACATGATCTGATTCCTGCTCACTTTCTGGATCCTCTCAAACTCACCAAGTTAGTTCCTGTCTCAGGCATTCTCACATATTCTCCTGGCTTAAAACAAATTCCTCTAATTCTTGGCCTAATTTCTACTTCTACTTTGCTCATCAGAAAAATCTTTCCTGATACACTTATTTCCCTCGTTATGATCTCTCATAGCTCCTTTTTTTCATAGCATTCATCACTATTTATAATTATAAATTTATTTTATATTGAGACTTAAAATTTTTTTTTCAGTCCCTACTAGATGAGCATTATAAAACATAGACTAAACCTATTTTTCTGGGACTTCCCTGGTGGTGCAGTGGTTAAGACTCTATGCTCCCAATTCAGGGGGCTTGGGTTCAATCCCTGGTCAGGGAACTAGATCCCACATGCATGCCGCAACTAAGAGTTCGACTGCCACAACTAAAGGGCCCGTGTGCCTCAACTAAGGAGCTGGCAAGCCACAACTAAGAAGCCCACATGCCACAACTAAGGAGCCCTCGAGCCACAACTAAGGAGCCCACCTGGCGCAACTAAGGAGCCCACCTGGCGCAACTAAGACCCAGCTCAAACTAATTAATTAATTAATTAATTAAATAAAAATAAACCTATTTTTTCCATGCTGTGCCTAGAATAGCATCTGTCATATAGTAAGCAGTTAAAAAAATATCTATCGAATACATGAAAAAATTTAAATTGGCATTTCTTTGACTCTACCAAATTTGTATCTTGCTCTCATATATTATGGACATCTATATTTATCCATATTTGAACTTATTATACATATCCTTTGCCCATTTTTTATTGGAAAATTCAAAAGTTTTGCTTTAATAATATAAATATTAATAGTAACACTAACAATTATGACAATTTAAAAGTCCTAATCAGCTTCTAATGGATATTACATTAAATATAAAGATAAATTTGGAGGAACCCAAATCTTCATAATATTTAGTTCATTCATCCAGGAATATTATAGGAGTATCATATTTGTTTTCATTTAGCAAAGAACTCATATATTTATAATATTTTACCCCCCATCTAGGAATACTATATTTGTTTTCATTTACCAAATTCACCTTTTTGGTCCCCTGCAAAGACGCTCCATAGAGGTCTTACACATTCCTGTTCAGCTCAAAGTTTTTTATATATGCCTATATTCCTTCCCCTTTTATATTTTTCTATGAGGTTTTTGCTGGAATACAGAAAGACTATAAATTTTTGTATATTTATAATATAAACGACCACTTTGCTAATACTTATACCTCATTTCCTTTTCTCTTAATAAATTGGATAGAACTCCCAGAATAAAATTATTATTATACAGGGGAGTCTTACCTATCTCTGACTTTAATGCTTATAATATTTCCTAAGATGGTATTTATACTGTAACCCACATTTCATTAGAAATACTTAAAAATAAATTATAATAAATACTAGTAAATACCCTTTCTATATCTTTCAAGATAACCATAAATTCTCCTTTATCTACCTATTATGTACTGAATATATTAATAGATTTGTTATTATTGGTCCATAATTTCCTTCCTAAAATAAACCCTACTTGGTTATAGCATAGTATTATTTTACTATACAGTTGCAGTCAAATTTCTCAATATTTTCTCTTTCAGTTTGTGGTTTCAGGTCTACTACCTTAAAAGGTACCGTCCATCCCAAGATTTTAAAAGCTAAAAATTTCTACAAATGGCATAATAAATGTAAATAAATGTAAAAATATATCATTTTGTCAGCCTAGGAAAACATATTTACAGACATAATAGACAAAGGATTAAAATCTCTAATATACAATGCAATAAGAAAAATAAAACAAAAAATACTATAAATAAGAAATTCACAGAATACACACATGCTCGTATACAATAATAATGTATATTATTAATTCGAAGAAAAATTAAGAAAATAAACTACATACAGTGTTAGACAGGATGTGTTAAACATTCACTCTTCCATACTGCTGGAGGGACTATAAACTGATATGACCTTTTAGGAGGTTAACTTTGCATGTTTAACCACAGCTTTCATTCTGGACATCCAATAAGTCATAAATTTCCGAGAAACTCTCCTACAGAATACTGATGTTCTCCTACAGAATGTACATGTTCACAACAGCACTGTTGATTAATAGAGCAGTATTAGAACCAATCTATGTACAAATGAGGAATGGTTTAATAAATTAAGTTACCTCTGAAGAATAGAATATCATGCACCTATTTGAAAAGAGAGATCTAAATGTAATGATCTAGAAATATGTCCTTGATGAATGAGTGAAAAAAATCAAACCGTATAATAAATTTTTAGCAGATAAACATGTAAATATAAATAAGACCTGGAAGGATTTGCAGCACACTGTTAAAAGTGATTACCACTAGGGGATGAGCCTAGAAGGGCTTAGGATTGAATTTGCAATTTTTACTTTATATACATTTTTTAAATAGTATGGATATAGATGATTTTTGTACTTTCTCTTGGTTTTTTTGTATATTTTGAACTTTAAAAAATTAAATAATTTGATGTCTTTGTTAGTTTTCACGTAAGGTTTCTATTCATCTACTCTTGAGACCAGTCTGTAGGGTTTTTGTGTGCATTGTCCTATTTAAATATAAAAGTTATACTATCTTAAAAAAATGAATTGGTAGTTTTCCTTTTTCTGTGCTATAAATGTTTAAATAAAATAGGAATCATTTGATTTTTACAAGCCTTCTTAGAATTTAATTATAAGTCATCTGCATTTGGCATCTTTTGCAAGGATAGTTCTTGGACCACTTTTTCTACTTCTTCCATAGGTTTTTAGTCTGATAGACTCCCTTCTATAAATAAATTCAGCTTTCATATCTGTATGAACTTGTTTTTCACAGAGAAGTTTTACTTACTCTACTGTTCATGTCTTCAATTTGCTTTGCTCGCTGAATTCTCCTCATTTCTAGGACCTGCTCTCTCTTCTTTTGCAACCATGCTTTAAACACCACGTCATTCTCTTTTTTCTTTTCTTTCTCTTCTTCTACTTTCCTTTGTTCTTCCTGGTGGAAGGAATATCCAAACACATTAATGAAAAATTAATAAAATTATATATGTGTTACCAAAGTAGAGAGATACATTTTGAGGTCTGAAATTAGGATTCCCTGACCCTAAAAATTTCCATCTGTAAATTGGGCCTCCCTAAAAAACAGGACCTCTAATTTGCTTAGGGAAAAAATGAAGACTTTTCAGATAAATTAAATTGTCAAGATAAAGTCTACAATTACATAGATCTACATTATACAACATGCTGTTCAAGAATTCCTTGGATCTCTCCTTCACTTCCTAGTTTACTCTTGGTATTTTTCTTAATAAATTTATTTATTTTATTTATTTATGTTTGGCTGCGTTGGGTCTTTGTTGCTGGGCGCGGGCTTCCTCTAGTTGCTGTGAGCGGGGGCTACTCTTCGTTGTGTTGCGCGGGCTTCTCACTGCGGTGGCTCCTGTTGTTGCAGACCACGGGCTCTAGGCGCGCGGGCTTCAGTAGTTGTGGCTCATGGGCTTAGTTGCTCCGCGGCATGTGGGATCTTCCCAGACCAGGGCTCGAACTCGTGTCCCCTTCATTGGCAGGCGGACTCTGAACCACTGCGCCACCAAGGAAGCCCCTACTCTTGGTATTTAATTCCCCAAATTGCAGCTGTGCAAAAGAGAAAAAAACCACCACACTCTAGAAGCACTACATGGGGGCTATAGAAGCACTATAAATGTCTTAAAATTTTTTACATTTTTGTTAAATTTGCTAATTGTGATACATGGCATTGTGGTCACAAAACAAAATGCTATAATCATTTTCTTTCTGACATGTACAATCATTTCTGAAGTGTACAAGTAGCAATGATGGGCTGTCTAGGACTTGCTTTAAAAACACCTCAGCCAGGGACTTCCCTGGTGGCACAGTGGTTAAGAACCCGCCTGCCAATGCAGGGGACGTGGGTTCGATCCCTGGTCCGGGAAGATCCCACATGCCGCGGAGCAACTAAGCCCATGCGCCACAACTACTGAGCCTGCACTCTAGAGCCCGCGAGCCACAACTACTGAGCCCACGCGCTGCAGCTACTGAAGCCCGTGCGCCTAGAGCCCATGCTCTGCAACAAGAGAAGCCTCTGCAGTGAGAAGCCCACACACCGCAACGAACAATAGCCCTGGCTTGCCGCAACTAGAGAAAGCCCGTGCACAGCAACGAAGACCCAACAACAGCCAAAAATAAATAAATTAATAAATTAATTAAAAAAAATACTTCAGCCAAAAAAGGAAGAGATGAAGCAAATACGCCAAAGTCTCAATGACTTTTGAATCTGGGTAATGGAGACACAGGGGTTAATTGTACCTTCGTATGTGTTTGAGATTTTTTTTTATAATGTTTAAAAATATTTTCAACTAGTGTATAATCATAAAGTAACATTTCTGCTATCAGAAAAATATTTAAGTAATTAGTTAACTATGAGAACAAAATGCACTTTTAAAACTGCATTATTCAACTAATGTTATAAAAGAGAGTTACTTAAACTAGAAGTGAGAGTACCTCACTGGTTTAAGTATAAACCAGTTATGAAGAGTTATAAAATAGTTACTGGGAACAAAGCAGCATGTCGCAGTGGAAATAGCACCAAGCTAGAAGTTAGGAGATCTGATTAACAATCATACTGCCATCATAATATGTCAATTTGGGCAAACCACTTAACTCAGTATTCTCATCTATAAAATGAAGTTGTATTAACAAGCTCTTAAGTCTCTTCCAATACTAAAATTTTAGCATGGAAATAAACTGAATTATAGAATCCATGTTTAAACTGTTTTCAAATAATGGAATTCAGAGTTCTTTCCTTACATTTTGACAATATAGCAAGCCCTTCTAATTCTTTTTGATTGAACAACATATAGGAAGGAAAGGAAAAATTCTATCCAATTAACAGCATAAAACATCTTTTAAAATACCAGTATACTATTTTCTAAGCCCTAAAGGAGCTTACATTATATAATATGTGAATTTATTAAATATTAAATTTTATATTTAAGTTCATTTTTATCAAAAGGATTTTGGATGCCTTGCATGAATATAGACAGTATTGTAAGACAATTATTTTTCCAGAGGGAACATCTGGATTATACAGAAGATATCAGCCAAAGCACAGATACTACAGTTGCCAAAGAGAACAGTGAAATGATGCACTTAGTGTAGAGAGATGGAGTATAGCTGCCCAACCCAGCAAATATTTTGCTGGGCATAAAAAAGGAAAGCCTTCCCCTGAAACCAACTAAAAATATTTTAAAGTCTTAGCACTTAAAGACAATGCCTTCAGCAAGTACATAAGCAAAGGGAAATTTAGTTATGAGGATCCTGACATGAGAAAAGTATATCTCAAAACAGAGTGTTTGACACCTAAAAAAGAGGATCAAAAGAAAAACAGAACTATCTATCAGTCATACCGGTTAAAGATTACCATTATTTCATTAGTGAAAAGACAATGAAATTATATAAAACCTCCTGCATAACTTTTACAGAAGTATATACACAAATACACATATAGATGTATGTGTATGTACAGCAAACATATAGTTCAGTTATTCTCAACAAATTCTTTTGTTTTATCATAAAGTTCTGAGTTAACAGATCCTTTTAAGTACCTATTATATACCTGAACCAAGTAAGCTGAGTGTTAGAGTTCAGATTTCAGTACCCAAGTAGGCAAAATTTTATTAAGTATGCACCCTTTCAGATTCCTACCTGAGTGTGCTATAGGTTACACATTCTTACTAACTTCATTTTTTTATCTTTTTCTGCTAATGTGAGTTGGATTTAAATGCCAGAAATTTCCATGATAATTTCCTACATAAATAGAAAATATACCATTTCTCAACAAATGACAAGAAAACGGGGATTTTGACTTTGCTACAGACAAGTTGAGGGACTTCAGTAAAGTTATTTAAACTATCTAGACTATAGTTTTCTCATCTGTAAAATAATCTTTAAGGTTTCTTCTAATTGTAAGGTTCTATTAACTGTGATTCTGTTGCAGTTTGGTATTTACAGTTAGACATTTTATATGGTTCGGCTTCATGCTATCAGGTATCCAGTAAAACAGAGAACCAGGGCACTGATTTCGGTAATTTAGAGAAAATCCCCCAGTTTTAGTACCTAGAATTTTCAATTATAAAATACTTTTATTTAAGAGCAAGAAAAAAATCCCAAAATAATAATAATTTTGGATTCTGTATGGCATTTTTGAGACATTTCATTTAGGTATGAGGTTCTATTCTTAATCTAAAACTAAAACCCTTGAAATCAAGGAACTGTAGTGTTGATGAAAATAATCTGTAATAGGAATAGAAAAGAGCTTTATTCCAGCCAAACTAAGGACTATAGCCCAGGACACACAAATTCAAGAAGCACTTGAATTGTGTTCCACTGGACTACAAAATGGGGGAGGCATATATATAAGCAAAAACTGCAAAGTTACATAAGTTGTTTGTCAAGAACTAGGATTGAAGCTGGCAAGAAATAAGGGTGCTTGTTAAGCAAGGATCGGTTGGTATCTGAAATGGTATCTCAAGGGGAGACCTTGAGAGCATAAGGTTGCAGCTGGCAGATATTATTTTGGAAAGGTCTGCTGATATACTTGAGTTTGATACAGTTCAGAAAATTAAAGTTCTCGGTGATACAGGAACACATCTGAAACCACATCCACAATGGCCACCCAGTGCCATTTTGGATGCTTGGCCCATAGTTTTATATCTTGTCAGAACAAAGAACAAACATCAAGCGTGAGAGGGGTACATCCCTTCAAGGTTCCAAAAGAGACAGATTAACATGTACACAGTAAGTCAGTATGACCTTGGTGTCTGGGAAGGGAACCTCATCTTCAAAGGAGTATTAGCATTGGTGTCATGGGAAGTGGGGGAGCATTTATCCTATATTCAAAGTGGACATTCTAAGCAATCTGGTAAATACATTCTTTTTTTTCTTTAATGGTGAAAGCAGATGTACAATGTATGCTTTACAGGCCATAAGACAGGCTGTTCTAGTTAGCATAAAGTTCAAGACAAATCATGTATAAGCCAGAATGCCTTCCCCATACCTCAATATGTGAAAATTTCTTCCATCAGTAGGCCTGGAAGATATATGAAACACACAGACACACAGACACACAGACACACACAGACACACACACACACACACACACACACACACACACACACCAGAGAACATAATCCAGACCCACCTGTTGCCTCCTGAACCCCAACAAATTTGTGCCTTCATTTTTTCATCTGACATCTGATTTTCACCTACCTCATAACAAGATTACTTTCAGCAGTCACTTAACTTCTCTGAGCCTCACCTTTGAAATGAAAGGATCAGATGAAGTCATCACTGAGGTCTCCTCTAGCTCTAACACAGGTCATTCATTACTATGCTTTTGTGATGCTTACAAGAAAGGACCAAGGTAATCATGGTGCTTGTTCCATAAATACAGATGCTTAACACTTAACCACTTAATCTAACAAAAGAAAAACAAAACAAGCAAGTAGATATATCAAATAATTTGAAGAACCATTTCAATTCCTACAGCATTTATAAAACATAAAAACATATCCTACTTTCAATAGAATGCCCACTTGTGCTCTCACCTCTCTCTTTAGCTTTTCTCTCTTTTGTTCTAGTCGTTTTTGCAGTTCTTTCTGTCGAGGAGAGAGACAGTATGTTGAGGTCACTGGAGATACATCTGCAGACCGTGTCCTATGATTAGATTTTCCATTCCCCTTACTTCGATCTGAGTTGGCAGCAGAACCTGGATGAGTCTTGGGGTTGGGGGGTGGCTGAGGGATATAAGCCAGTTGCTCTTCTGTTGATGAGTGAGCACACCCATGAATTTCTGCTATTGGCTCTTCTTTCTTGACTCCACTGACAGATAAATTGGGAGATCTGGGTGACAACTGCTGAGGTTCATTTTCTGTATAATTAGCATTATTAATGGGGGACAAAAACCCCTGACTCTCAATGTCTTGTAAATTCAGGAGTTCAAACTTTCCATCTCTCTCTACTAGTATTTTCCTATCCCTGTTTTCTTCAGCATTTCCATCAGTAAGCGACAGGGGCACATTTTCTTGTGCAAATTCACTGGAAATACATAACTGAGACAGTTTTCCAGACACATTACTTTCATTTTCAAGATAATTTTTGTAAGTATCAGTGTCTTCCAGAGGAGGAACTTCCAAATCAACTAATTTGTCCTTGAATTTAAGTTTTCGTTCCCTTTTATCATTCACGGGTTCTTGATTTTGTAGAAGCTTGTTGGCTTGTATAATTTTCTCCATAATATACCTCCTTACTTCCTCATCCTCCTCCTCCTCCAGGTCTTGCTGGCTTTCTAGTTTGGATTCCTGTAAAGAGTTTTCACTGTCTGAATCTGATATGGGATCCAAAGGTTGAATACTTGGTACAGAAATGAAGTCATTTCTTCTTGATGAAACCTCATCCTTGAAAGATTTGTCAGGATCAGAAAGCTGCTTGGAATGTTCTAATTCTGTTTCATTCTCTTTTAAGCCTTGGTTAATATTCTCTTCATTCCCACAAGCCATCTAGAAAAACAGAGATGAGATTCGTTTTCAGTCAAAATTGAGACTCTTTTGTCCATTTATATGTAGCCAATCCAAAATGGATTTTCATGCTCATGTAATGTATTTTATAAGTGGGAAAATTTACATGCTTCCTGCTCATACTTCACTCATAATTTTCTAATTCATATTTATGAGCACCCCAAGGGAAAAGCACTTCAGGAAAAATTTAACTCTAAATTTGAATTTGATGTTGCTAAGTACTAGACTGGTTATTTTTATTTAATTTTATGCCAGTGTATAAAAATGTACCTACAAATAGTACAATATTATTTTAATATTCCTCCCTCTATAAAATTTTCCTCCCTTTACAGTTTCAGAAGAATATATTTTTAAATGTTTTCTCCTTGTAATATTTGTATTTTTCAAAAAGATATCTTTCTCCCCAGGACCATTACAAGGTCACTGCCTTTGGTCAAGTCCTAATAATTTTGAGGTTCCTATAATCTTTTTATATTAGTATTGCTATTTTCTGCAGGACCTATACCCAAATATCAGGTCAAGTTTTAGCTCTGGATCAGATTTTCTTTCCTCAGCTATCTTCAGAGGCTCCAATAATCTATGTTAAACACCATTATATGACTTGGTCTTACTTTTTTAAAAAATGTAATTCCACATGAACCGTAAACCAGAATTATCACATCACAAAACCCTGCTCCACATCTGTTTCTAACTAATGGTTTCTTACCTAGCATCTCTCCTACAAACATGTATCCTCACCTACCAAACACTTTGCCCCTAAAATATATAATTTTTTCTCTTTCTCAGACAATTCTCTCCTCCTGAAAGAGTTCCATGGGAGCTACTCTTTCCTGCTCTCTTCAACCCCTTAAAATTCCCTTTCTCTTTTACTAGCTCAGTCACCATTTCTAACAGCCTTCTCTTCCTAACCTGCACAACACTGCTGGATGTCCAATAATAAACCTGGCCCCCTAAAATGACTACCAAACAACTAAGACCAACTAAGATCTCTGCCTTGTAATTTTTATTTTTAGCTGTATTTGATTCTCTGGCTCATTTCTATAGTATGTTTCCAAATTCTCCTTTAGCTTTCACTTCTTTGTAAAACCCACTATAATAAAATCTTGCCCCGACCCTCACCCCTGTTTCAAGCTCTGTCATCCATTTTTCCTACCAGCCTCAAAGGAAAAGGTGATTGTAATAATCCACCAGAATGAGCAAGACTCATTACAGCACTCTGTTTTGACCACTCCTGTATCCTCAGCACTTAGAACAGCCTCTGACACATGGCAGGTGATCATTACTTTTTGTTGAATGAATGAAGAAAGAAATAAAACAATGAATTATCATTATCACTTCTCTAATTCTATTACCTTGTGCTGTGGCTCTCACACTCTTCCAGTCATGAGACCTTGCTTCAGCATTATTGCTCTGGGTATCTCTACCTCTACTCATTCTGATTATTCTTTTGTTAAAGATGCATAAAACTCCCATGTAAAAGTCATCTTGGAAAAGTCTTCACTTTTGACTCTGTTGCCATTTCCAAATATCATCTATCCCATCTGTCTTCTTCATTGCATAAGAAAGCAAGAAGGAACTAAGAGACAGTTGTGATGTAAAACCTGCTGCCTTTATTTCCTCATATTCTTTTTCTTAACTCTCTTAAATCTGGCTTCTGCTGTAACTACTCTGATCAATGTCCCTCTAAAGTCACCTTTTCTTATCCCCATCTTGGTCCTTTTCTTTATTACTTCCCTATTTATTGACAATAATTATATTATGCATAATAATTACTTATTATCTATTGTAATACACATATATTAGTGTCAATACATATGCATATATATACACACATATATATTATATATGGATACACATACACACTGTATATATGTAAAGAGAGAAAGAAGGAACCTTCTGTGAACCAGGAACTGGTTCATTTTCCTGGACTTCCCTTCTACATGTCTGATAAATAGTACAGAATCATGTTTAATGGATCCACTTTGTCCTACAAATATTCCTATGGCTCAGCCTTTGACCTTTTACTTTTTTCCATATATTCATTCCCCTAAAATTCACTCTTAAGGTTTCCAATATTAGCTGAAGACCATGTTTTTGAGGATTTGCTTTATTTTTCATGTATATTAAAAGAATAACCCCATGATTTTACCCAGGTTCATATAAAGTAGAAATTAACTATTTGTGTTTTACTTTTGATGCAATAAATTATATTATGTAAATTATAATTTTAATTTTTTATTATAATTTTGGCTTTATTAAGTGCTAACTTAATCGCTGTTCTCTCACTAATTAGCCCTATGCCTTAGGACGTTTAAACTCTCCATGCCTCAATTTTCTCATCTCTAAGATGGGGATAATGACACTTGTTCTATGTATATAAAAGGAATTTTGTGAGGTTTAGATGAGATAATATATGTGAAACTCCTCAAGAACTACAAAACACTTTGTTAATATAATTACTATGAACTCTGTTGGCAATTTATATATACCTCTATTATGCTGGCACCACTTTTTTCTTTTTCATTAATCAACCATTCCAGGTCCTTTTCAAAGTCATCTTCATATTCTCCACTATCTTTTGAATCCGTTTCTTTATTTTCATCCATTTTCTGTTTGTTAAAGAATAATGCTATAAGATTAAAAGAGATAAGGTGTACATCATGTCCACTTTAGGGGTAGTATGGAGTATGCTTAATTAGCTTACCTTTAATGTTAAAGGTAAGCTAATTAAACATAGAAACACAAATTATGGAATGTTCAGAATAAACATATCAGCATACCCTAAAAGAGAGACTTACGAAGGCCAGACATTTTCTAGGTGTACCACTCCTAACAACCATTCCACCTCCCCGCAATTCCTGACACCCTATTTACAAGGAGACTAAAAAAGGTGGATAAGAAAACTATCTGAGGCTTAGAGAAGGATTTTCCACATCCCTACCAATCATTAAAACTCCTTGTCCAGGTACGAGCTGATGAATCTGCTTTTTAGTCTCACTCGTTCACATTTTCTCATATTCAAATAAAAACAATTATATTAATTCTCATCCTCAGTTTCTCAATCCTTCTGGTAATTTATATAGCATAATTATAATTTGTGATCTGAGAGGTTTTTTTTAACTATGTAACACTGACTCTCAGTTATAGTAAATACTAATTTCCAGAGAAGTCAAACTGTTGTCAATTCAAAATAAAATATATCTTTTTCATAAAAAACAAACTGTGATGCCTAGTACTATCTGGAAGGCAGTGACAAGAAATAAGAATGTCAGATGAAAGTTAATAAATGTTTGTGAAAATGGTGTAAAACTTTTAATGAAAATACCACTCAGCCATTTTTATGAAAAAAACTAAAGTTATCTGCAAATTGAGGTCAGTTCCAAGTCCTAATTTTTTGGTCCATAATTTTTCAAATGGAGAAAGCATTTTAATCTTTACCTATAACGTGCCTTTATGTGTGTAAGCATACGATATATATGTGTGAATATGTACTGCAATTTTGACAAATATTTGTTGAACACCTGCAATATTCCTATAAAAATTATAAAATATGCCCTTGAGCCCTGATACAGAAGACAAACATAAACAAAATACATAAATTTAAAATGTAGATAAAAAACATAAACGGAAAATGTAGGTAAGTGGGCAAAAGATACATTATAAAGGATTGTGGAAAGAAGAATAAAAAAGCAACTAACTCAGTTTAAAGTTGGAAATATCAAGGAAAAATGAGATGGGTTTTGAATACTGAGTACGAGAGTTCATCATCTATCCCAGACAAGAGAACAGCATGAGAAAGAACTAACACGGAAGTGCATGGAATTTTCCAGTGTGGCCTGAACATAAATGTGCTCCTGGAGAAGGGTCTAGAAGAAGTGAGAAGGCATCAGTTTGATGTCATATTTTCTTTTCAAAAAGAAAATGGTTGAGGGAAAATTGTTTATGTAGATCTAATTGTCATGAAATAGCCAAAGGTAGAAATATACAGCAATAATCTGCATACGTTCCACTACTGACTTAAACAAAAAGAGCAATGCTCTATAAATAGAATTTTAGGTCCAGTTTCAAAAGAACTGTAGAAATATGATCTTCAGGGCCCCAAACACCTGGGACCTTGTTTCTATACCTGCCTTCTCTTGCTCCTACACCAAGAATAAGTTGCCTAAAACCTTTGCTGGAAGAAAGTACAGATGTCAAGAACACATGAAATCTAGGTACATTTTTTAAGATACAGAATGAGAGAAATTATGTTTGATTTCATAAACATAAAACATCAAACTCTGTTGTGGCCGTTAGCTTCACTTTATTCTCCCCAAATGTTTGACCAGACTACCTAACCTGGTGCCAGTTTTACTAAAGCAAGATTTACATTTTTTTCCTTCTACTGTTCACCACCAAATGATAATGAAAGCATGTGGGAGACCATCTTTCCACTAGCTGTACAAGCATTAGCTAAGAGAAGAGATAACGCTATGTGTGAAAAACCTTTTGATAGGTTTTAGTGCACAGTAGGTTCAAAATGAGTTAAAAGGATGAGATAATTCAAATAGATACATGCACCCCAATGTTCACAGCAGCACTATTTACAATAGGCAAAACATGGAAGCAACCTAAATGTCTATCAACAGATGAATGGATAAAGAAGATGTGGTGTGTATATATACACAATGGAATATTACTCAGCCATAAAAAAGAATTAAATAATGCCATTTGCAGCAACATGGATGGACCTAGAGATTATCATACTAAGTGAAGTAAGTCAGAAGGAGGAAGACAAGTACCATATGAGATCACTTGTGTGTGGAACCTAAAATATGACACAAATGAATTTATTTATGAAACAGAAACAGACTCACAGACATAGAAAACAAACTTTTGGTTACCAAAAGGGAAAGAGGGTAGGGGAGGGATAAATTAGGAGTTTGGGATAAGCAGATACAAACTACTATATATAAAACAGATAAACAACAAGGTCTTACTGTTAAGCAACAAGTCCTACTGTATAGCACAGGGAACTATATTCAATATCCTGTGATAAACTATAATGGAAAAGAATATGAAAAAGAATATATGAATCACTTTGCTGTACATTGGAAACTAACACAACATTGTAAATCAAGTATACATCAATTAGAAAAATTATGATGAGGACAAAAACATAAATGGGCTCCAAGGCTGAGACCTGGCTGAGGTACAGATAACATACAAAGCTCTGTATGCAGTTTGTTAGTTTAGAGAACAAAAGACAAGCTGGAACACATTCAGAGGCTGGTAAACCAGGAGACAGGGAAATAAAAGACAAGGAGAAGGGAAGAAGGTGGGTTATGAGAATAAAATGCCTTAAAGCCAGTATTCTGAGGAATACTTGAAAACCCTCAGAATGTTAGCCCACAGAAGAGAAATCTCCTAAAGGGGAGTCATGACAACCGCTTTACAATATTTAAATGGTCACCATGTAAAGGAGGGTTGGACTTGCATTATTTCAAACAGTAAGACTAGTACCAAGGACTAGAAACTCAGGGTCAAATTTTGCCACAATGTAAGACAGAATTTACATTTTCAAACTTGCCCTGAAGTGAAGTGAGCTGCGTTCCCTGTTGATCAAATGTTTATACATAGCTCGGAAGATAATCACAACATGCCTGTTTAAAAGGAGACTGAAACTTTAGACAAATGATTGAGCTAGATGACCCTTAAGGTTTATTTCAACTTTTACTATAAGATGCAAATTAGCAAATAACTGCCGACTTATGAAATGCAAGAGAACGTAAAAACAAATGCACAGTCCCATGATAATGCTTACTCTAAAATAAATTATCAGTGTCTGAATAACTGAGTTCAAGACTTAAATTCTAAAGTCTATTTCATTTAAATGTCACCACCTTTCCTCTGCAGAGTTCTTAATATTACTTCCCCTTCCCTAGTCCTCTTGTAAACTGAATTTGGTGAAGAAAAGTAGGCATGTATGGAACTTCTGAGGTTCTAATAATGTTGTTTCTTGATTTAGGTTCTGGTTACACAGGTGTGTTCAGTCTGTAAAAAATCATAGAGTAGGGCTTCCCTGGTGGCGCAGTGGTCGAGAGTCCGCCTGCCGAGGCAGGGGACACGGGTTCGTGCCCCGGTCCGGGAAGATCCCACATGCCGCGGAGCGGCTGGGCCCGTGAGCCATGGCCGCTGAGCCTGCGCGTCC
>NC_041217.1:62088723-62111233 GCF_002837175.3 Physeter macrocephalus
CGGGAGAGGCCACAACAGTGAGAGGGCCGCGTACCGCAAAAAAAAAAAACAAAAAAACTAAAACACAGAATCAGCAAAATAAATAAAAATAAAATAATTACAAACTAAACATATTAGGTATTATTAAATCAAACTATTATGCTATAATTAAAAAGAAAAAAAGCCATAGTTGAAGTGACTCAGGGAAGTTAATGAAGTTCATCAAATAACAAGTGCCATTCTTCTCCTGTAACTTCAAAAAATTCATATAGAGTTCCCAAGTAAACAACATAAATCATAAACTCTTGTAACGAAGTCCCTTAAGCCTTTTTCAAATGCGTCACAGGATATTCAATCCCCTTCAGTTTTTTAAATCTTCATCCCCAGGGTACTGGCCATATGGCACACAGTCTACATTCTGGAACAGAACATCTTACACAAACTGAATCACCTAACACATATTCCTTGTGAATTTCACACATTCAGTGTGTATCATCAGTAAAAACCTATGTAGGGTGCTTAGGCCAGAACCACCCTCTTAATAAGGAACTGTAGCAAGAGACAGAAATTAATTCCTTCCTCTTATGTGTCTGCTAAATCCCATGTGGTTAGTGACTGTAGATCTTTTAGAGTGAGTCTAAACTAAGTCCATATATACACACAATTTTGATAACTTTCAGGATTCAAAACACTCAACAATAGTTTAATCTAAATCATTGCCTCCAGTCATACTATTTTAAGCTTGTTTAAAATCTTAAGAAAACGGGAAGAACGTCAAACGAAACGCCTTTTAATATAAAATAAGTACTTAAGCAAAAGCTAACCAATAATCACATCATGAAACCAACTGGCCCATTCTTACTGCGGCATCCTACCCAGACTGTGATCTCATCAGTAAAAATTTTTTTAAGTCATAATCTGTCACACAGTATGACGATAAACAATATTTTACAAACATCAGTGGTAATTTTAATTTCTATCCACGGTCCCAAGGTACCACCGACTAACTGAATACCTTAGCCTCTTCATGGAAGCTAACATTTCAGGAGTGACTTTCTTCTCCCAGGGATGAGAACTTTTAGAGGCGAAAGAATATGACAAAAATTAGAAAGGAAGCTACCCTCTGAGAGGTTTCCCTCATACAGAGCTTAGTAAGGCGCCAAGCTCCGTGGACCCCGGACTCAGAAGGATGAGGCGCCAACACGAAGTCTCCTCACTCGCTTCTCTACCCACCTTTCCTCCCAGCTGTCCCAGACGTTTACCCCTTTACCCTCTCTCCCACCGTAAATATCTCCGCATTATCCTTCCCTTCGCTCCCTCTATATACCCTCCTGCCGCTCCCTCTGTATCCCCTCCTGCCTGTGTAAGACGCAGCGGCTGGGGTCACAAAGTCGGCCAGGGGAGTTCTCCTTTCCTCCTCCAAGCTTTGACAGTGAAGCGAGGGAGAACCCAGCACCTGCGCCACCGCTGCCAAGACCCGGCTGCCATGGCAACGGTGCGTCTCCGTGTCTTCCATCCGGGCCTCTTTCACTACAAGGGCGCAGGAGACCAGCGCAGACGCAGACGATAGCTTAAGAACACAAGGTTCTTCTCCTAGTGCGGGCAAACGACCTCTCTGGCTGCGGTTTCTGGGGAAAAGACCGAGAAATACAAGCATCACCCACAAGTTTCACGAGCGTTAGTAAGAATTGGGGAAAGTTTACTCTCTGGGTTGAGTTTTCCAACGTGTGTCTCTTGCCGGATACGGACTTTATTAGAATGAATTCTAGAGGTGTATTGCTGTAAGTTGTTTTCTTCACCATTAACTTCCAAAAGTAGTTTCAGCTTTCATTAGTAGATAAGCACATTGCTAATTAGTGACTGGAAGATTCCCCATCCCACCCCCATCCCCCTAATCAAAACCAAACCTTTGCAGCTAGAGGTTATCATAGTAAGTGAAGTCAGAAAGAGAAAGACAAATATTATGTGATATCACTTGCATGTGGGATCTGAAATATGGCACAAATGAACCTACTATGAAACAGAAACAGACTCACAGACGTGGAGAACAGACTTGTGGTTGTCAAGGGGGAGGGGGGGAGGGAGGAAAGGACTGGGAGTTTGGGATTAGCAGATGTAAACTAGTATATATAGGATGAATAAACAACAAGGTCTTCCTGTATAGCACAGGGAACTATATTCAATATGCTGTAATAAACCATAATGGAAAAGAATATGAAAAAGCATGTCTATATGTGTATAACTGAGTCACGTTGCTGTACAGCAGAGATTGGCACAGCATTGTATATCAACTATATTTCAATTAAAAAATAGAGTAAAATAAAATAAAACTTTTATTGCCCAAGAGAATGGTCAAAGGAAATAGGATGTTTGCTCCAGCTTTCAAGCATGTCAAAATGGTCATCTAGAATTTTCTCCAATCCTCCTTAAAGGTCTTCCTTAACGGTCATCTTTATGTGTGAAGGGGGAGCAAGATGATTTTTGGGCTGTGGTGACAAATTACAAGATTTTAGGAACTGTCCATTCCCTACCAAAAATAAAACAGGGAGAAATGAAACTATTTCCTCAGCGCATTCCATTCAGATTATTTTTGTTTATTATTAGGATTTCTATCATTTGGTAAAATGGAGAGCACCTTTTCTCCAAAGAGGAGCAATATAAAACTGAATTTTTAAGTATTCTCCAAACTGTACAGTAGACTAAGTTAAAAAACATAGAAAAGATTTAAGGTTAAGATTAATTACAATATTGAGTGCATGTCCTAGCTACAGTGTAGAATGTATAGTTGTAATGACCTAATGTTTCTTCTGCTACAGGACTTTGGTCTTAGGCCAAACACTTGAAAAAGACAAAAAATATAAAATTATCAAGTGTTGAAGGTCAAAGGAATTTTAGTCAAATCTCCTTTATTGAACATGGAATTACTACAAAGCTAAAGTTGACCTTACGTTTCTGAACTCCTAGTTGAATATTTTTTCCACTGACCCTCCTAAATATTTTAAGTATTTTTGCAAATATTAATGGAATATAGCACCATTGTTCAAAATATCCAAAAAGCAGAAACAACCCAAATGGCCAAAAAATAATGAATGGATACATAAAATGTAGTATATCCATTCAATGGAATATTTCAGCTGTAAAAAGGAATGAAGTACTGATAAATATTCAATACTACAACATGGATGAACTTTGAAAATGTTATTAAATTGGTCAACCGGACCCATGCTTAGAAAATAGATCTTAAGTCTTATCACCAAAAAAAGAAAAGTAACTATGGGAGGTAATGCATGTGTTAATTAACTTGATTGCTGTAATCATTTATACTTATAAATATTATATATAGTATAATATTTAATAATATTATATAATATTTACATATAAAATATTTATATGTATAAAGTCATCATATTGTACACCTTAAAAATCATGTCATATAACCTAACTATATACAATTTTTATTTGTCAATTATACCTCAGTGAAGCTGGAAAAATAAAGTCCTCTTTCCTCTTCTCTCTGGTATGAGCCCTTTGGACTACCAATGACTGCACAAGGAAGGAGAATTAAGGAAATATAGGAACAGGATGATTTAGGTAAATGCAGGTACAAAAAGAAAAGAAGTTTTCTGCTATCCAGGCCCTTTCACTTAGATGGACTTTAATGCTCTTCAAAGTCGGAAAATGTTAAACATCAATAAATGACTGTGTTTTAGTAATAGGCAGCAGAAATGTGTTTGGAATTTATGACTCATCAAAGACTGGGATTTTTTTTTTTTTATTGGGGTATAGTTGTTTTACAATGTTGTGTTAGTTCCTACTGTACAGCGAAGTGGAGGTCCCTGTGGTATACAGCAGTTCTCATTAGTTATCTATTTTATATGTATTAGTGTATATGTGTCAATCCCAATCACCCAATTCATCCCACCCACCCTTTCCCCCCTTGGTGTCCATATGTTTGTTCTCTACATCTGTGTCTCTATTTCTGCCTTACAAACTGGTCCATCTGTACCATTTTTCTAGATTCCACATATATGTGTTAATATATGATATTTGTTTTTCTCTTTCTGACTTACTTCACTCTGTATGACAGTCTCTAGGTCTGTCCACGTCTCTACAAATGACCCAATTTCATTCCTTTTTACGGCTGAGTAATATTCCATTGTATATATATACCACATCTTCTATTTTTTATTAATTTATTTATTTTTGGCTGCGATGGGTCTTTATTGCTGCATGCAGGCTTTCTCTAGTTGTGGCGAGCAGGGACTACTCTTCGTTGTGGTGCGTGGGCTTCTCATTGCAGTGGCTTCTCTTGTTGCAGAGCACAGGCTCTACATGCGCAGGCTTCAGTAGTTGTGGCTCGTGTGCTCTAGAATGCAGTCTCAATAGTTTTGGCACATGGGCTTAGCTGCTCCATTGCATGTGGGATATTCCCGGACCACGGATAGAACCCATGTCCCCTGCATTGGCAGGCAGTGGATTCTTAACCACTGTGCCATAAGGGGAGTCCCCATCTTCTTTTTATTAAAATTAATTAATTATTTTTCAATTTGGGTATAGTTCTTTTACAATGTTGTGTTAGTTTTTACTGTACAGTGAAGTGGAGTTCCCTGTACTATACAGCAGGTTCTCATTAGTTATCTATTTTATACATAGTAGTGTATATATGTCAATCCCAATCTCCCAGTTCATCCCACCCCCCCTCCCCCTCTTGGTGTCCATAAGTTTGTTCTCTACATCTGCATCTCTTTTTCTGACTTGCAAACCAGTTCATCTGTACCATTTTTCTAGATTCCACATATATGCATTAATAAACGATATTTGTTTTTCTCCTTCTGACTTACTTCACTCTGTATGATAGTCTCTAGGTCCATCCATGTCTCTACAAATGACCCAATTTCATTCCTTTTTATGGCTAAGTAATAATCCATTGTATATATGTACCAAATCTTCTTTATCCATTTGTCTGTCAATGGACACTTAGGTTGCTTCCATGACCTGGCTATTGTAAATAGTGCTTCAGTGAACACTGGAAGTGCATGTGTCTTTTTGAATTATGGGTTTCTCTGGGTATATGCCCAGTATTGGGATTTCTGGGCATTATGGTAATTCTATTTTTAGTTTTTTTTTTTGGTTGTTGTTGTTTTTTTTTTTTTTTTTTGTTTTTTGTTTTCCGTACACGGGCCTCTCACTGTCGTGGCCTCTCCCGTTGCGGAGCGCAGGCTCAAGCCTCAGCGGCCATGGCTCACGGGCCCAGCCGCTCCGTGGCATGTGGGATCTTCCCGGACCGGGGCACGAACCCGTGTCCCCTGCATCGGCAGGCGGGCTCTCAATCACTGCGCCACCAGGGAAGCCCTATTTTTAGTTTTTTAAGGAACCTCCATACTGTTCTCCATAGTGGCTGTATCAAGTTACATTCCCACCAACAGTGCAAGAGGGTTCCCTGTTCTCCACACCCTCTCCAGCATTTATTGTTTGTAGATATTTTGATGATGGCCATTCTGACGGTGTGCAGTGATACCTCATTGTAGTTTTGATTTGCATTTATCTAATGATTAGTGATGTTGAGCATCTTTTCATGTGCCTCTATGTATGTGACATACATACAGATGTATGTCTTCATTAGAGAAATGAAAGACTATGGGATTTTACAAATAGCGATCACTGCGTATATGAATAGTGCCATGTGTTTTCCCTCCCCACTGGTTAATTTAATACTAGTTATAACTATAAATTTCGAATGTCCATTCTGAAAAAAAGATCCAAGAAAGAGATAAAACTCCCCCAGTTTTCTGTGATTGTTCATTATACATGGTATAGAAATAAGTACACAAAATGAGGAAGAGAGCAGCATAAAATTCAGCAACTCTCTTTCAATTAAAAAAAAACACTTTGAAGGCTTTGATTTAGAAAAGCCAATATTTATTTAACTTAAGTACCCGGAAGAGATTAAATAAATGCCAAGAATTAAGAAGACATGACTGTACATGTCTTCTATAAAACTGTTCAAAGTAATACACTTTACGGACAATATTCAGATTCTGCATAGAGTCACAATATTCTAAATCATTCAACAAATATTACTCAGCACTTAAATGACAGACACTGTTCTAGATACTTGGAATATATCAATGAACTATCATATTCCCTGGAAGTCAGAGTTCCAACTATCTCAAACACCTAGAACCCAATTGCCAAAAAAAAAAAGGTGCAAAAGTCTCGGAGTCCTTTGCCTTATTTTATTCTAATAAGTTCAGATCTCTGAGTTCCCAGCCCAGAAATTAGAATGTTATCATTTGAAAGGAAGGGAAAAAGAAGAGGTGAAATTTTAAGCATGTATTTTTCTGAATTTTATACCTATACATTCCACCTTTAAGGCTCATTTATTTACAGAACACAAGGGCTTTATAATGTTTACATACATGTATTTGAAATCGATACATTAACTTCTGGATCTTTTGTAAATTAAAAAAGCTATTTTATAATGTAGGGAATATTTTCTTTAGAAAGTGAAAAATTCACCTTTATGGAGCTCACCTTCTAGTAGGGAGAAAAGACAATGAATAATAAACATACTAAATAAGTAAATCATATTGTGTGTTAGAAGGTGAGAAATGATATATAAAACATAAAGCAAAGAAGAGAGGATCAGAAGTGTGGGACTAGGTTGTAGTAATGGGGCTGCTATTTCAAATAATTTAGTCAAGTTAAGCCTTATTGAGGTGACATTTGATACTTTTAATAGTAGTTATACACAGATTTGATGTATAATATTTATCAATTACATATATATTACATATCATATATCTTATATCTAGATATAGTTATAATAAAAATATAGCAACTGCTGAAATAATCAAGACATTCTTTCTGTAGTGCACTATTATGAGTGTGTCACAGTAAAGGCTGGAGAGCTTGAGTTTGCATATGACCCTTAGCAGCAGGACAATCCCTTTTTCAGCTTGTATGCCAGCAATAAGTACATCTCTTCAACACAAAAAAAATTATTCAGCACTTGTTTCATGTGTTCAGCACTTTTGAGTGTATGCCCAGCCCCGATAAGGCAGAAATTTCAAGGGATCTCCTGCTATGAGGCTCTAGCTTACTCAGTATATGATTAGAAATCCTGAAATCTGGGAGAAGGATTTTATAGAATAAATTATAAAGGGAAAGAAGCAAAATGAATCAGAGGTTAGCCTTTGAGGAAAAACAACAAACATAATTTACCTTCTAAATTATTGACAGGAAAACGCTCTGTTTATAAGTAGTGTTTTATTGCCTGATTGAATAATTACTCTTTGAAACTACCCGTATGGTTAAACATTAAGTGCCGTTTGCTAAGCTGTCCTATAGGTCTAGCTCTTTGCAGTTTTATAGCAGAAGTTGCACTTTCTTGACTTCTAGACATACATATTTAATGTGAAAAGCAAAAAATAATTAAATATGAAAGCTAAACTAGAAAGGCTCTATTTAAGATATACAAATAGTATTGATGACTAGTGATAAGAATGACCCTGCTTATCGTCTGTGCGAGATCAAATAATTGACTCATCAACATGAGGAAATGCACTTCAGGTCACTCTGTTGTCATAAAAATACTTTTAAATTAATAATCTCTATAGTTCTTCATGTTCCACTTATATTCTTTACTATTAGCATCACCCCATAGAAAGGCAAAGTACGTTTTGGTTTATTGAAGGTAATATACAATTAGGCATAAAATTTGCCTGTGATTAAGTTTATACTCAACATGTTCCCAAAGGGATTTGAAACTGCTTGCAATACCATCCTGGATACAATGAATGGTAGATTTAGATGAAGCGAATGCCAGTATGCTAACACTGAGTCAGTTCAGTTTCTGTCACTGAGTTTTCAAATTTTAAGCAGCTAGTGTAAAAATGGAAATAAAGTACACTTTCTAGCTCTTAAAAGAAATCACATGTGTTCCTCAAGAAAAACCTGTTGTCCTGGCATTTATTTTTAAAATAATTTATTTGGTGGGGTTTTTAGTAGGAGTAGTCAGTGATGAAAGGGCCAAGGCCTTCAGTAGCATTTTTATAGCAAAGGTATAGACAAGTTCCCTAAGGCTGTTCCGATTTTCTTGAGAATAATAATTTTTTAAAGCTATACTTCAAAACCATAAACTTAAAAATATTGACTTTGAATTCTTCCAACTTTTTCTCTTCACCTATGCCTAGTGAATGTCTCCTGCCTTAAAGTGACAATCCAATAGCAATGATGGCTGTCTCTCTTCTCTGGGGATTGCAATATCATTAAAGCTCATTACAAAACTTGGATATGCAAGAGTACCTATGCATTAACTGAAAATGGACTCATCTTGTCTTCTGAATCTACATGCAAAGAGTGAATGCCTCCCAAGAACATACATCACCACAACCAAGAGGTTCATGTCAGCAAGCCACACTCTTCTAAAAATGTAAATCAGATCATACCCCTCTCTGACTTTCCAATGCTATTAGAATAAAATTCAAATTCCTTACCTTACTTCCAAGATTCTGCAAAATCGGGCCCCATCTTATTCCTGTAATCTCACCTCCTACCACTTTGCTGCTCATTCATGGTACACCAAGCACCCTGACCTCCTCTCTGTTCCTCAAGTACATCGAGCTCTTTTCCATCTTTGCTATTTCCTCTGCCGGGAATGCTCTTCCCCAGATATTTGCACTGCTAAATCCTTCTCATCCTTTAGGTAAGAGTGGACATTCTTGCCTTGTTTTTGATTTTAAGGAGAAAATGCCCAGTTTCTCACCATTAAGTATGATGTTAGGTGTAGGTTTTTTGTAAATGTTCTTTATCAAGTTGAGGAAGTTCCTCTCTATCCTTAGTTTACTGAAAGTGTTTTGGGTTTGTTTTTTCTTTATCGTGAATGGCTTTTGGATTTTGTCAAATGCTTTTTCTACATTAATTTATATGATCACATTTTTCTTCTCTTAGCCTGTCGATATGGTGGATTACATTGATTGATTTTTTAATGTTGAGCCACCTTGCACACCTGGAATAAATCCCGCTTGTTTGTAGTGTATACTTCTTTTCACTGCTGGATTGAATTTGCTCATATTTTGTTGAGGATTTTTGCTTCTATGTTCATGAGAGATTTTAGTCTGTAGTTTTTCTTTGTTGTAAAGTCTATTTGTTTTTGGTGTTAGGGTAATGCTGGCCTCATACAATGAGTTAGGAAGTGTTCCCTCGGCTTCTGTTTTCTGGAAGAGATTGTGAAGAATCGGCATTATTTCTTCCTTAAATATTTGGTAGAATTCACCAGTGAAACCATCCAGGCCTAGTGCTTTCTATTTTGGAAGGATATTAGTGATACAATTTCTTTAATAGTTATAGGCCTATTTAGAGTGTGTTTTTCAAGGCGTTCATTCATTTCATCTAAGTTGTCAAATGTATGGGCCTAGAGCTGTTTATGTTATTTCTTTATTATTCTTAAGTATCCATGTAATAATCCCTCTTTCATTTCTGACATTGGTGATTAGTGTCTTCTCAGCCTGGCAAGAGGTTTATTGATTTTATTGATATCTTAACAACTGTGTTTCATTAATTTTCTCTGTTGATTTCTTGTTTTCAATTTCATTGTTTTTCTGCCTTTTAAAGATTATTTATTTTCTTCAGCTTGCCTTAGGTTTAAATTGCCCTTTTTTCTTTTAAAGTGGAAGTTTATATTACTGATTTTGGATCTTTCTTCTTTTCTAATATATGTCTTTAATGTTATAAACTTCTCTCTAAACATTGCTTTTGCTGCCTCCCACAACTTTTATTTTATTTTATTTTATTTTTGTGGTACATGGGCCTCTCACCACTGTGGCCTCTCCCATTGTGGAGCACAGGCTCCAGACGCGCAGGCCCAGCGGCCACGGCCCACGGGCCCAGCCGCTCCGCGGCACGTGGGATACTCCCGGACCGGGGCACGAACCTGTGTCCCCTGCATCGGCAGGCGGACTCCCAACCACTGCGCCACCAGGGAAGCCCAACTTTTGATAAATAGTATTTTCTTTTAGTTCAAAACATTTTAAAATTTCTCTCGAGACTTCTTTTTGACACAGGTGTTGAACCCGCGTCCCCCGCATCGGCAGGCGGACTCTCAACCACTGCGCCACCAGGGAAGCCCAACTTTTGATAAATAGTATTTTCTTTTAGTTCAAAACATTTTAAAATTTCTCTCGAGACTTCTTTTTGACACAGGTGTTATTTAGACATGTGTCTTTTAACTCCAAATATTTGGAGGTTTTACAGTTATCTTTCTGTTATTTATTTCTAGTTTAATTTCATTGTGGTGTGAGAATATAATTTATATGATTTCTATACTTTCAAATTTGTAAATGTAAGTTTTACAACTAAGAATGTGACCCATTTTGGAAATTGTTTATTCAGGTTTGGAAAAAATGTGCATTCTGCTGTTGTTTGATGGAATATTCTATAAATGTCAATTAGATCAGGTTGATAGTGCTTTTCAGGCCAACCATATCCTTACTGATTTTCTGCCTATTTGATCTATCAATTACTAAAAGAGGGTGTTGAATAATTTAACTATAATAGTGTATTTTTCTATTTCTCCTTTTAGTTGTCAGATTTTGATTCATGTATTTCAAGGCTCTGTTGTTAAGTGCATTCACACTAAGAATTGTTATGTCTTCTTGGAAAATTGGCCTCTTTATCATTATGTAATGACCCTCTTTATATCTGCTAATTGTCCTTGTTCTGAATTCAGTTTTGTCTGAAATCAATATAGCTACTTCAGCTTCCTTTTAATGATTGTTAGCATGGTATATCTTTCCCCAGCCCGTTGCTTCTAATCTATTCATATATGTGTCTTTAAAGTGGGTTTCTTATAAATAAGTTAGGTCATATTTTTTATCCACTCTGACAGTCTCTTTCCTTTAATTGTTGTATTTACACCATTTACATTTAAAGCAATTATTGATATACTTGGATTAATATCCTCCATGTTTATAATTGATTTGTATTTATTGCATTTATTCTTTGTTATGTTTCCCCCCTTTTTTCTGCCTTCTCTGGTTTTAGTTGAGCATTTTATATTATCTATTTTATCTCTTCTCTTAGAATAGCAATTATACTTCCTCAAAAAAAATTTTTGGTGGCTGCCCTAGAGTTTACAGTACATTTTTAACTAATCTAAAATTAATGTCAAATAACACTACTGCTTCATATGTAGTGCAGGTACCTTATAAAAGTATTCCCAGTTCCTTCCTCTGATCCTTGTGACATCACTGTCATTCATTTTACTTATCCATATGCTATAATCACTCAATACATTGCTTCTATTATTACTTTAAACATTTTCAGGTTTAGTTTTTAATAAATTAAGATTAAATAAAAATTTATTTTACCTTTATTTATTCCTTTTCTAACATTCTTTCTTTCTTTATGTAGATCCAAGTTTCTGACCTATATATCATTTTCCTTCTCCCTGAAGAACTTCTAATATTTCTTGCAGGACAGAACATTTGAATACTTCTTGCTTGCACTGAATTCTCTCAGTTTTTAATTTTCTGAGAAAGTCTTTGTTGAATATAGAATTCTAGGTTGATGATTTTTTTCCTTCAATATTTTAAATATTTCACTCAACTTTCTTTGTGCTTGCATGGTTTCTGACAAGAATCTGCTGTAATTCTGTGTTCCTCTATAGGTAAGATTTTCCTGCCTCTGGCTTTTTCAAGATTTTTAACTTTGTCTTTGGTTTTCTACAATTTGAATATGACATACCTTAATGTAGTTTTTTTTTCCTCGTGTTTTTTGTTTTTTTGTTTTGTTTTGTTTTTTATCCTGCTTGGTATTCTCTGAGCTTTCTGGATATGTGGTTTGCTGTCTTTCATTAATTTTGGAAGGTTATTCGGCTATTATTACTTTGCATATTTCTTCTGCTCTATTTGTTCCTTCTCCTTCTGGTATTCCAATTACATGTATGGTACATCTTCTATAATTGTCCCACAGTTCTTAGGCATTCTATCCTTTTTTTCATCTTTTTCCTCTTTGCCTTAAATTTTAGGAAGTTTCCATTGACCAATCTTCAAGTTTACTGGTTCTTCTGCTGTGTCAAGAGTAGTGATGAATGCCTTTTATGAAGTCATCAGTTCTGTTACAGTGCTTTTGATTTATAGCATTTCCTTTTGATTCTTTTTAGAGTTTCCATATCTCTGCTTATATTACCCATCTGTTCATGCATGTTTTCTTATACTTTCCATTAGAGCCCTTAACATAATGACTATAGTTAAATTCCCAATCTGATAACTCTAATATCTCTGTCAAGCTGGGCTTGGTCCTTTTGCTTTCTTTGTCTTTTCAGACTGTGTTTTTTCTTGCCTTTTAGCATGACTTGTAAATTTTTTTGTTGAAAGCTGGACATGATATATCAGATAATAGGGACTGAAGCAGAAAGGCCTTTAGTGTGAGATTTTATGTTAATATGGTTAGAAGTTGGGCTGTGTTTAATGTTTTCCATAGCTGCATGTGCCAGAGGGTTCAAATTTCTCTAGGGTCCTTCTTTTTCTCTCTCTAGTTTTTGGGCTTCCATAAGAACTCCTCCTCAAAGAGAGCTTGCATCTTCATCTGTAATTCACTGTTATTCTACTGGAGCCCTATTGGTATGGTGGTAAAGTATGGAAGAAAAGAATCATTCTATAATCTTATGATTAAATCTCACTCTTTCAGTGGGCCTTGGTCCCTGGGCTGTGACCTTCACAAGTGTTTGTTAGCTTCCCCCTCTATCTATTTAGGTGAGACAGAAAGGCTAGAGAGAACTGGAGTTGAGGAAATGCCCTTCCTTCACATAAGATAAGGCTCTGGGAAAGTCTTTTTCCCTGGAGATTAGGCCTTTGTTATGAAGAATGTCTAGGCTTAGATATCCACAACGGTTACTTTCTGCCTCTAGCTACAGAACTTTTTCATCTTCCCCAAATGAAATTTGTACCTGTTAAACATTAACTCCCCATTTTTTCTCTCTCCCCAACCCCTGGCAACCACCCAGGCTCTAGAGCTCTTCTTTTACTATCCCTTCAGCTAAATTGATCTTCCCCTTGAGCTACTTTGGCAGTGGTTTGTGGTGGGGAGGGCAGGTGCCTGGGTGCCTATGGCCACAGCACTGTGGGAAACTTTACAAAGCCAGGTTGCATGGTTCTTGCTGCTAAAATCATCCCTGTTTTGTTTGCTTTTACTTTATTTTATTTTATTCTCTCAACTGTGTAGTTAATTATACACTCTAATTTTATTCTTTGCTATTCTTTAAACCTTACTGTGATACCTAATTTAACACCATCTCATCTAATCTGTATCTTAATATTCCTCATGAATAACATAAGGAATTTAGAATACTTCATTTCTAAATATCTCTCATAAGAGCTGTCAGCTGTGTTCTTTTATAGATGATCTGTCTTTTCTCTCTGGCTGCTTTTACAATCTTCTTTTTCCTAAGTTAACTGCAATTTTACTACTATGTGCAAAATTCTTAGTCATATTGTAGCATATTGCCTCACCTCCATTCTATCTGCTCATTCTTTCTGAGGCTGTGATGTAAGATCTTCTCATTTCCCCCAACATATCTTAACTTCTTTTTACATCTTTAAAGGACTGTCTCTGTACTGCATACTAGATAATTTTTTAAGTTTTATTTTCCACTTCACTAATTCCCTCTTCAGCTGTGTTTAATCTGCTATTTAACCTAGTTATTGAGTTTTTAAAGTGTTTTTAGTGTGAAATTTACTGAACATACAGAAAAGAACATAAAACATAAATGTATAATATAATGAAAAATTATATTGCAAGCACACATATATCATCTTCCAAGCCAAGAAATGGCTGTGTGCCCCTTAATCATACCTCTTTGCACTCCTCAGCAGTAAATACTTGCTAGACTTTTGTAGCAATCATTTCTTTGTTTTATACTTTTTAAAATCACTTATGTATATAGATTTAATCAGTATAGTTTGCTTTTGAAAAATGGAATTGTGTTGCTATATTCTTTTGTGTCTTATTTCTTTTGCTCAAAATTATGTTTATAAAATTCGTAGAGGACTTCCCTGGTGGTCCAGTGCTTAATACTCCATGCTTCCAATGCAAGGGGCATGGGTTTGATCCCTGGTCAAGGAACTAAGATCCAACATGCCACGTGGTATGGCTATAAATAAATATTCATTGAAATTATTTCTTGTAGCTCTGTTTTATTCATTTTCATTCCTGTATAGTCACATTTCTATAGGAATGGAATTGCTGGGTCATAGAGGATGCAAAATCTTTTATTTTAAAGGGCCATGCCAGAATGCTATTCAAAGGGGTTGTACCAACTTACGTGCCACCAGCAATTTATGAGACATTATCCATTTAATTTTTTTTATAAATTTATTTTATTTATTTATTTATTTATTTTTGGCTGCATTGGGTCTTTGTTCATGCACATGGGCTTCCTCTAGTTGTGGCAAGTGGGGGCTACTCTTCGTTGCAGTGCGTGGGCTTCTCATTGCAGTGGCTTCTCTGTTGCGGGGCACAGGCTCTAGGTGTGCGGGCTTCAGTAGTTGTGGCATGCAGGCTCAGTAGTTGTTGCACACAGGCTTAGTTGCTCCGCGGCATGTGGGATCTTCCTGGACCAGGGCTCGAACCTGTGTCCCGTGCATTGGAGGCAGATTCTTAACCACTGAGCCACCAGGGGAGCCCTATCCATTGAATTTTAATTTCAGCATTTCTGTTTTTAATTTCTAAAATATATCTTTAGGTTCTTTTTAAAGTCAACTCTTTTCATTTTTGTTAGTCTCTTATTACTTGTTCAATTTTGTGATTTCATCTTCTATATTTAAAATTTTATAGATATTCATTTTATACTCTGTATATGATAATTCCAAAACCGAAGTCATTAGGACTCTTATCTGTTGTTTTTTTCTGCCGACTCTTATTTGTGGTTGCTTATGTCTCTGGTGATTTTTTAAATAATGTATTTAATTTTTAATAACTTAATTTCTAAAATAAATATTTTATATATTTATTTGATCTGAGCATGATCTGCCACTAAGTGTCTTATTAACTACTTATGCTCTATTGTGGTTTCCTGGGGGGTGTGAGAGGATAAAAATCATGCATATGGGATTAGAGTTGATAGATATTAAGAGTAACTATTATTCCTTAAGCTTTTTTACATTTCCCAAATTTCCTACCATAAATACATAATACATAATACTCTTAAAACCGGAAAATAATGTTAAAATAACCATGGAACCAGAATACTTGCCAACCACAAATAAACTCAGCTAGTAAAATTTTATCATACATTATGAGGTAGGATTTTAGGTCACTTCTTAGGAGGCTATTTATTGAAGATTAAGGTATCTTCTTCTCTGTGACTTTCTATTCCATAACTCTGTCAGTGCAGGGGCTTAAAAGGGAATGCTATTCTCTAGAGATTATTTTTAAATATTGTTTTTAAAATTCTAATATCAGCCAGGAATTTCTACCCATTTAGGACCACTTTAGCTCCCACCTAGATCCCTGACTTAATGCTGGAGTCCTTTCTACTAGACATAGCAGGTCTTTTTTTATTGAAATGGATATGGAGGAATGGCTTTGAGTAAGTATGAAATGGTTTATACCTAAGGAAAGCAGACCAAAATGCAAAGAAAAAATCAGGGTAGGGAGGAGAGAATCAAAAAACTATAATTATTCATGGGATTTAATTATAAGAGTTGGAGATAAAAACAGATCTTTAAGCTAACTTGGATACTCTCTCACTATGGATACATTCTCTGGCCTACTGCCTCTTAATCAGTCAAACACAAGACACAGGCAGGAATTTCCAGGTAGCCTTCTCTGTCCAAGTGTTCAATCTTTAAGTACTGATCTGGAGTTGAAGGTCGACTTCTGGCAACACTCCCAGAATATGGCAGGTGGGTCCTCCAGGATTTTTGGCATCCTGCAAAGAATGATTGTCAACTCTTGCAGTTTGAAAAATTAGAAAAAAAGGGTGGTGGCTTTCCAGCTTGGCTGGGAAGTTCTGATTCATCCACCGTATTCACTAGACATTGCATCTTTGGATTTCCATTTATTTCGGTCTTCACAAAATTCTCTTAATGGAAATTTCCATTCCTTGTTAGACTGTAAAAGGTACCTGGAACAGTTCTTTGCTCAAAAAGATAAAAAGTTTTGGGAAGATGGAAGTATGAAGTTGCCTGAAAAATGGCAGAAGGTAGTGGAACAAAAGGGTGAATATGTTGTTCAATAAAGTTCTTGGTGAAAATGAAAAATGTGTCTTTTATTTTTACTTAAAAACCAAAGGCCCTTTTTGGCCAACCCAATAAATGGAGAGTGAGGAGGAAGGGAACTGATTTCTCAGTCCCTTACTGTGTCTGATGTGATAGGTGCTTTCACATATGTTCTTTCATTTCTTCACACAGTCTTGTGAGGTAAGTATCATCCCCACTTGCCGATGAGGAAACTGAAGCTCAAGAGTGACTTCCCTAATGTATCAGAGCTTTGAGTGGCAAACCCAATATTTTGAACTCTCTTCTGTCAGCATTACTTAATGAAAAAAGTAGAGGAGTTAATACTACTACAAGATGCTTTTTCCAGAATCAACGGAGATGATGTTCACAAATACCTTTTCCAAACTAAAACATGTTAAACAAGTAAGGTACTAATTATGAGGATGCCATAATAAGTAAAACAAATAGATATCCAGTTTCTATCATTTGAGCATAATGCCTTGAATAAAGCATCCAGTGGACTAGAGATCATTGATTGATAGGCATTTAAATCTTAATGTTTTACGTTGATGTACCTTTTTAAAAATAGTGAGCATTTAGCTGTTGTATTGGCAGGTGGCTATGTTGAGTCCATATCATTTGTATAATTCAATATTCATAGCGCACAAACACATCACAGGATGTGTTTTGTAACAAAAGACAAAAATAAGGCATGGTCCCTGCTCAGCAGGCTTACAGTCTGAAAGGCCTTACGATACAGGGGATATAACTATAGGGAGAGAAAACTTTATCTTTAAAAAACATTTTTGCATGAAAAATTTCCAAGTCTTTGGTGATAATCAATGAAATGCCTTAATGAAGCAGGTTTTGGAATGGGAATTAAAGAGAAGGTACCCATTTGGATACTGTGAAAGAAGATTGATTTGGTTTCTAGGGTATAATGAACAAGTGATTCTCAACTGATGGCAAGGAGATGCTTCCCTGGGTATCAGAATATTTGGGGTTGGAACAAAAAGGCTATGATTTTTCAAAACAAGATGGTACCTTATGCCTTTGATTCAATTTCATTTCATTTACTTAAAAAATCCAGTTAACACTGAAGGGATTGTAGGTCTCTTTGGTTTCTAAATGGGAGAATGCTTTAAAAAAGTAAGAGGTACCAAGATGAAGACCAAGAAAAATAAACAATACAATGTGGTGTTAGAAGAAAATTGGAAAAACAGAAATGAAAGGGAAGAGTCAAAGGTAAAGATCACAAAGCAATGGAAGAATTAACAGGATGACTGGGTTAGTTAGTAAGGTCAGGTGAGGGGAAGTCTTACTCTGAAATTTGTCCTAGAAACAACTAAAAGATTTAAAGAAGTAATCCAAAGCTCCTACTACAGCAAAAGATAAATTAAAAACAATTTTGATTAAAAAGGAAAAATATACTGTAAAATATTTATTTAATAAATAAGTTTATAATCTATTACAGAATTGAATAAAAAGTACAACAAATTATTTTCACTTCTTTACAAAACTGCATACAGTACAACTTGCAAATTGGGTTCAGCATTCTACAAATAGGGCCACACACCAAGATGTAAACTTATTATTGTCTTAAATAAGTAAAGGCTCTAACTGTGTACCACAAACTTTGAATTAAATTCCAGGGAAATACTGCTTTAGGATTGATTGTACCACAGTCTATTTTATTTAAAAAATTAAATAAAATTCCTCAAATACCACTTTTCTACTTGTTTCTGAGTAAACCATTCCCTATGTAGCAAAATAAAACACAACAAAGACAAAATATAAAATTAGAGGCTGCTATTTATGATATCACTTCCTCTTCCCTTACTTAGCTAGTGTTCTTTTCCTTTCCTTTATTCAGAAAGGAAGGTGAGTGGAAAATGACTTATTCTTATCCTCATTCATTTGCTTCTAGAATTCCTGCTTACATAAATGAATATGTCAGTTTTGGAATCTTGACGCTCTTATTCAGTGTTTACCTATGTCGTTCTAAAAAAGTTAACCTAGTTTTTTTTTTTTAAGATTAGGCAACAAAATTGGCTTCAAAATAGTTACGTCTCACATAGGCTAGCAACCACTTGGTAGACTAACTTCCCAATTAAATGTGCACAGAATAACATTTTTTTCAAGTAACCTGGAAACGGAATCAATAGCAATTCTTATTTTAAGCAGATATTCAAGATGATCCACCTTTAGAAACAAAGGCAGATTTAGTGTACAAAATGCAGAAACTAAGTCTATCCTAGTTCCTGTCCCACCAAAATAATAAGAGGCTCAGTTTGTGAAAAAGACCTTGGAATAATCCAACTCTTAATGACATCTTTATCTTGAATAAGAAGGACATAATATAAAAGCTATAAATGGAGATGAAGTTATTTAAAAAAAGACTTGTCCATTTTATTTTGGAGATAAAAGGGAATGCAAATAAAAAATGGGTTAGTTTTATCTTTAGCCCATTTAGTAACTTTTCATCATAGAATTAATAGTCCTTCATACTGAAGAATAAAAGACAAGCAAACCTGCCTTAAGTTTTCTGATTAGGTCACTTAGATTTTTAGCAGGCCTCAAAACTTGCCTTATTATTTAACTAAATTAGCTTCTCTGGGAAGCATATGAATAATGTAAAAATGAAAAATCCACACAAATACATAATTGTCAAGATGGGAACTGAGAATATTTACACAATGAATTTTTTAAAATAAATTAGAAATGACATATATTCCTAATAAAACACCAAACCAGAGCACATATTGTCAGTGATAGGAACAACTTTCATCTGTAGAAACACAAATGCATGTGAATAACAGAAATAAGAATTAAGTTGAACAGAGGCAGGTGCTGTTAGAACATATTTCTGTTCTGACCTGTAACATCTGTGGCCCCTGTGAAGCCCTGGTCCCACCAGGCCAAGCATCTGGCTAATCTGATACAGAAGTACTTGACCTATGAAACACCAGACTCACTTGCTAGCAAGTATACATCACCATGCGCTGCTTGATTGCTCTTGATTACTTGGTTTTCAAAAGCAAGCTCACTTTCAAATCAGAAAAAAGTCATCCTTATATTGGCTCTCGTAAATAATCCATGAAATACACTTCACTTCTGAACAGTATTCTATTACTCTAGGAGGACAAGGTATAGTCAATTGGCTGCTTTGAAGCCATGAAATGCACACTCATAAATATGTGTCTACACTTTAAAAAATTAAATAAATCCAGGCACAGCTGCTGTGCAGAGTTCTTGTGATAAGAAGCTCATTAGCAGTGTGTTATGAAGTGGTCACTTGAGAACTTGATTCTGGATCTTCCGGCTTTCTGTATTTCTTCAAAATATTGACTGCACCATTAGACAGGAAAACCACAGCAATGAGTGCAAAATAACCAGCGTAGATGAAGAACTAAAGAGGGGGAAAGAATAATTTATAGAATTATCAATTAGAAGGTAAGCGCTTTTATTACATATATGTGAACAGACTCTATAATTAAAGGTATATTCAGTTTCTCTATAAAACTTCAAAAACATTGTGTGCGTAAACAATGTGCCAGGCACTGAGGATACAAAGAGGCAGCACAGCATGGTGATACTGAAGCCTGACTCGGGTGCAAATCCCAACTTCCCCTTTACTAGCTGTATGACCTGGATTGAGAGACTCAGTCTCTGAGCCTCAACTTCATTTGCAAAACATTTTGTAATTCATAATATTTCCTAATTGCAGAGTTGTTGGGAAAGGATGAGATTATGTATGCAAATGTTTATTAGCACAATGCTAATGCTGTTAATACTATTGTTTTTATTTTTGTTGCTGTTATAACTGAATCCTGGTCTCTACCCTCAAGCTGATATGATTAACAGGCCAAATTCTGAATATCAAGACCTCTACTCTTGCCCAGAAGAGGGCAGTAGAAGGTCAACTATCAATATATTCCATTATAAGATTACTTTTTATAAGAATCTTCTCTAGGCCAATTTTAAAAAAAATTTTATTTATTTTTTGGCTGTGTTGGGTCTTCATTGCTGCATGCGGGCTTTCTCTAGTTGCGGCAAGTGGGGGCTACTCTTCATTGCAGTGCGTAGGCTTCTCATTGCGGTGGCTTCTCTTGTTGTGGAGCACGGGCTCTAGGCACACAGCCTTCAGTAGTTGTGGCACGTGGGCTCAGTAGTTGTGGCTCGCGGGCTCTAGAGCACAGGCTCAGTAGTTGTGGCGCATGGGCTTAGTTGCTCTGTGGCATGTGGGATCTTCCTGGACCAGGAATTGAACCCGTATCCCCTGCATTGGCAGGCAGATTCTTAACTACTGTACCAGGGAAGTCCCTCCAAGCCAATTTTTTAATGTAACTATGTTGTTTACCAACATCATCATCATTTTTCTTAAAATAACTTACTAACTACTGATAAGCTAACCCTCTGAGCCAGGTCCTTTAAAATTCGGATTCATTTTCATATAGGAAACTCGTTAATTAATCATGGCAGTTACAAGTTTCAGCACAGCCCACAAAATTCTATTATTCCATACGTTTAAACCTACCACTTCTATAGCAAGATGACAAGCACCTAGTTACTCTTCTACCCTCCATCCCAAATGAAAGTACCTAACCCTTGAGAGGCCTTCTCAAGGTTTTTATTGCAGGTAGTAACTGGGAAACACTTAAGTAATTCTTACTTGAAAGTAATAAGCTCCCATTCCTCTGCTCTATCCACCCCCTCCCCCATCCTTTTTTGAGGCAGCATGATGCAGTGGGAGATGCCTAAGCTTTGGAGTCAGATGCTGGTTTGAATCCTGGTTCTGCCATACTATTATTGACCGTGACCTTAAACAACACAACATCCCTCAGACTCATTTTCTCATGTCTAATCCTGATAACGCTGCACAATTCTATATAAAGTACCCGGCACATAGAAAGCACTCAATGCACATTACCTATTTCTCTTTTAGATCTCCTCAGTAAAAACAAAGTTAATTACTGCTAACATGTTAGGTCTTTGTATTCTAAGAAAACTAATATATAAGGAAGGAATAATGGAGATGGAATCATTTGGGCCGAGATGAGGTAGGGTAGGCACTTTTTTATTCAATTGCCCATTTTGCTGAAGTACAGAACAAGCCCTACGTACAACTCACAATGCATGAAGGCATATACAACTATACAATTCCTGAGTGAAGAAAATTATTCACACTGTCTCTGAGTGTTTGTGCAGGTGTTTTCTCAGTAGGTCATATGTTAAGAATCATAATGCTATTCAGCAACAGGAAGTCATTACCTTGGTATTTGGGTGAGGGGTGTTTTAAATAAAGAAGGAGGAGACTTACAGAGCTTTGAGGTGAAGCATGGCATCTCAAACATGAGATGCAGTATTCCAGGCACAGAATTAAAAATGGAGGGAAATAATGGATGAGGAAGCAGTAGGGCTTGGCCTGGAAGGAACCAATATTACCTCTCAGCTCCACCAGGCTGGTTAATTACACACAGAAATGTTCTACGGCCTCATCAAAAAGATGACGGTCCCAACATCCTCCTGGTAGAAAAGAACTAAGGATGGGGGATGACTGAAGGAAAGAGAGAACACTTTTACTTTTTATTTTGTATCTGTCTGTATTGTTTGAATTTTTTCCATGAAGCATGTTCCACTTCTGTTACCCTGATCAACTCATAACATCTTCAGTACCGAAACAGAGATCTTACCTGAGTGGTAATTTCCAAGCCAAGGCCACTGGCATCTACCACAATCAGAGTGAGCAGAGTCTGCAGTGCCAGAGCGATGAAGGTATTTACACCAAACACTAGGGCGTAGCGCTCCATGCTGAGGTTTGCAGCAATCTGAAAACTTAAAAAATAAAAAAAAAAGAATGCATAGACAAGAATTACTTCCAGGAGTGTGTGAAGAGTAGCCCGTACTTTCTACTGTCAATTCCCTTCCCAACCAAGTGAAGACTATTTTGTTGCTAAATGATGTTAACCTCATGCAAACATCTGAAAACAGTAGGAACATTTAAACAAGGAAAGAGGGCTTCCCTGGTGGCGCAGTGGTTGAGAGTCCGCCTGCTGATGCGTGTGTGAAGAGTAGCCCGTACTTTCTACTGTCAATTCCCTTCCCAACCAAGTGAAGACTATTTTGTTGCTAAATGATGTTAACCTCATGCAAACATCTGACAACAGTAGGAACATTTAAACAAGGAAATAGGGCTTCCCTGGTGGCGCAGTGGTTGAGAGTCCGCCTGCTGATGCAGGGCACACGGGTTCGTGTTCCAGTCCGGGAAGATCCCACATGCCGCCGAGCGGCTGGGCCCGTGAGCCATGGCC
>NC_041217.1:62111454-62116390 GCF_002837175.3 Physeter macrocephalus
CCACAACAGGAGAGGCCACAACAGTGAGAGGCCCATGTACCTCAAAAAAAAAAAAAAACCAAAAAAAAAAAACAAGGAAATAAAGAACCTTGCCTATATGCTTCCTCAGGAGAAAAACTGGCAATGCACATATAATATAATGCTTCCTCCCATTTGCCTCTTTTAACCAGAAAATTTAATCTGTAAAGAAACCAAAAAGCTAATCCTGTCAGCTCTTCCTAATGGTTCTTTGAATCAAAATACATACGTTGCTATAGTGATGAGTAACATGTAGATGATTCTGAAGACAACGTAGGATGTGTAGCACACCCAAATGTTACCCACGGTGTCCATGATGTACACTGCAGCAGCAATCAGGAGAGAAAACAGAGACAATGTCAATTCTCCCCAAATGGACCAGGATATTTTTATGTAACCAACTGCAAACACAGCAACAGCACCTACAAAACAAAAAGAGAAAATTTGTCATTTTGCTACACAAATACTATTTCAATAAACTAAAAATTCATCTTAGATTATTACATTTTAAGATCTTTTAACTTTTAAACAGGGTAGCTCAAGATTACGGAGGGCCTTGAAAGACAGGCAGAGAATTTTGGACTTGACGGAATAAACAGTATGGAGCCATGGAGAGATGATGAGAGACTGAACTAGGGCAGCCGGTAATGAGAAGGAAAAGGAGGATACAGAGCCAGGGTTGCTGCTAAGGAAAAACTACTGAGGCGGACACAGAGGCGAGAATCAAAAAGAACCACTGCTTGTAGCTTGGCAACACGGCAGGATGGCTCATCTCTCTTCCCAACTGAAGGGCAGTTTATTATGTGGTAAAATGATGATGATTATGATAACGATAGCTAAAATGTATGGAGTGCTTTCTAAGTGCCAGTCACAGTTTTAAGTGTTTACAGAAATCATATAAAGTTTTCCAAAACCTTCTTGAGGTGGGTCAACAAATTAGAAAGGGACAATAGAATAAAATGGCCAAAGACACAGGCTCTGAGTTCAAACCTTGACTGTACCACTTACCATCTATATCATCTTGGCCAAGTGATTAACCTATCTGTCCACAGCTTCCTTAACTGTAAACTGGGGATAATAATTACACCTATCTTAGGAATTCTGTGAGGACTGAGTGAACACACATAATGTCTTTAGAGCAGTGCTTGGCACATATAAACAATATATTTGCTACTGTTGTTATAAAGTACTGTATAGGTTACTCCAAGTTTTTCAACAAGTGGCAGAAGAACCCAGTAAATCAGAGATAATGGAAACCTGGATAAGAAGACAATTTAGAGGACGATTATATTAGGTTTCCCAAAGGTTGAAAGAATTTAAGTTTGCTAGTCATAGTCCTCCACCTCATGTGCAATTCTAAATTGTCCTCCTAAATTATAATATCAGAGCTCAAAATAAGTAATCCGTTCTTTGGGGCTACTTCAAACTTGGGAGGGGAGAGAAAATCTGATTATGGTTGACTTCACTACCAGAGGAATCTCCCCCTCCCAAGCTGCCCTGCCACCCTGCACTGCTTACCGAGTAAGGTTGACACGGCCTCCACGCCGCCGTTATAGATGGCAGCATGACGAGAAGGCATCACTTGCTCCCACAGGCCTTGTGCATAGTTCACGACTTGAAAATAGCCGCAGGTGGAGAGGGCCCACCACACGGACCAGCAGAGCAGAGGGTGAGAAGAGTAGCACACCAGGAAATCATTCCACAGGACCTTCAGCACAAGGAGACGGTCTGGCTTGGATTCCTACACAGAAAAAGAGAAGAAGCCAACTGTACAGAAAGCAATTGTATAGACTCAATTTTCTATTCAACAGACGTTTTTCTTGTTTCTTGTGAAAACCAATTGCTGATTTCATATACGTGTGTGTGTGCGCGCGCGCACATGTATAAACTTAGCAATTACATTTATCCCCTCTGGGGAAAAAACACATTCTTATATAATTTTTGCTTTGAATGCTCTATAAACATTAGTACATCCAGCAAATGATACATTGTTTACAAAATGAAGGTAGAAATATGGTCAGAGATTGCGTACTTTAGCCAAAGGGAGATGACATTCCATATCTCCCCATACAGTGGCAAGCAACATTAAGAATAAGCAATAATTTGGGCTTCCCTGGTGGCGCAGTGGTTGAGAGTCTGCCTGCCGATGCAGGGGACACGGGTTCGTGCCCCGGTCCGGGAAGATCCCACATGCCACGGAGCGGCTAGGCCCGTGAGCCATGGCCGCTGAGCCTGCGTGTCCGGAGGCTGTGCTCCGCAACGGGAGAGGCCACAACAGTGAGAGGCCCGCGTACCTCAAAAAAAAATAATAATTTGGGCTTCCCTGGTGGCGCAGTGGTTAAGAGTCTGCCTGCCAATGCAGGGGACATGCGTTCGATCCCTGTTCCGGGAAGATCCCACATGCTGCAGAGCAACTAATCCCGTGCACCACAACTACTGAGCCTGCGCTGTAGAGCCCGTGAGCCATGACTGCTGAAGCCCGCGCACCTAGAGCCCATGCTCTTAAACAGGAGAAGCCACCGCGATGAGAAGCCCGCTCATGGCAACGAGAGAAAGCCCACAAGCCCAACCCAACCAAAAAAAAAAAAAAAAAGCAACAAAAAAAACCCGCAATTAGCAAGCCTAGTAAATCAATGTTCAGGTAGAATCCATGAATGAGAACCTATCAGATTCACTGAAAGATAATGGTTAAGACAGAAATCTTAGAAAGAAATAAATCAAAATATTAGCAGCAGTTCTCTCTGACTGATGGGGTAATCAGTGATTTTAATTTTCTTCCTTATGCTTTTTCTATTACCCAGTATTTATGGGAAATGTTACTATTACAATGAAGTAATAAAGCTACTATGCATGTATCTGAGTGAATTAAAACATTACTATGTACCATCATCCCTGGACTATGCCAAGAAGTCAATATGAGATTCCAGACATCCTGTGAAATAGCTATCAAAGGTTGCCATAATTCCAGAGCCTCACTCAGAACACAGGAAATTTTACTTTTGCAACTAACATGGGAAGGCAAAATGAGAGAATCCAAAGGGACCAAGAGGAAGCTAACTGTGAATTAGCATATAAGAGCCAGGACGTGTGACAGGAGCCATGTTACAGATTATTAACACCAATGGCAGCAGCATAATTCAACCCGCTCGCTGGCTGGAACCCATATCTTGCACATGAGAACCTCCAGATGTAAAATGACTACTCTCACCTGCTGTCAGCCCTTTCTCCTTTATTTTTAAAAACTGAGGTATAATTGACCTTTAACTTTATATTAGTTTTAGGTGTATAACATAATGATTTTATATTTGTATACAGTGTGAAATGATCACCACGATAAGCCTAGTCAACATCTGTCACCATACAGTTATAATTTTTTTTCCTGTGATGAAAAGTTTTAAGATCCACTCTCTTAGCAACTTTCAAATATGCAATATGGTATTACTAATTATAGTCACCATGCTGTACATTACATCCCCAAGACATTTACAACTGAGAGCTGTACCTTTTGACTCCCCTTTACCCATTTGCTACCCCCTACCCCCTTCCTCTGGCAACTACCAATCTGTTCTCTGTGTCTATGAGCTTGGGGGTTTTGTTTTGGTTTGGTTTTAGTTTCCACATATAAATGAGATCATGCGATATTTGTCTTTCTCTGTCTGACTTACTTCACTTAGTATAATGCCCTCCAAGTCCATCCACATTGTTGCAAATGGCAAGACTTCATTCGCTTTTTAATGGCTGAATAAATAGTGTTCCAGTGCGTATATAAATGTGTCCATATACCACATTTTCTATATCCATTCATCCACTGATGGACCCTTAGGTTGTTTCCATATCTTGGCTATTGTAAATAATGCTGCAGTGAACTGGTGGGTGCCTGTATCTTTTTGAGTTAGTTTCCATTTTCTTTGGATACATACCTACAAGTAGAATTCTTGAATCATGTGGTAGTCTGATTTTTTTAAATTTATTTATTTATTTTTGCCTGCATCGGGCCTTCGTTGCTGCATGAGGGCTTTCCCTAGTTGCAGCAAGCAGGGACTACTCTTCGTTGTGGTGCGCAGGCTTCTCATTGCGGTGGCTTCTCTTGTTGCGGAGCATGGGCTCTAGGCGCACAGGCTTCATTCGTTGTGGCATGTGGGCTCAGTAGTTGTGGAGCACGGGCTTAGTTGCTCCGTGGCATGAGGGATCTTCCTGGACCAGGGATCAAACCCATGTCCCCTGTACTGGCAGGCCGATTCCTAACCACTGCGCCACCAGGGAAGTCCCTGATTTTTAATTTTTTGAGGAACCTCCACACTGTTTTCCAGTGACTGCAACAATTTACATTCCCACCAATAGTGCACGAGGGCTCCCTTTTCTCCACATCCTCACCAACACTTATTTCTTATCTTTTTGATAATAGTCATTCTAACAGGTGTGAGGTGATATCTCATTCTGGTTTTGAGTTGCATTCCCCTGATGATTAGTGACATGAGCATCTTTACATGTACCTGTTGGCCATCTGACTGTCTTCTTGGGAAAAATGTCTATTCAGATCTTCTGCCCATTTTTAAATTGAATTCTTTTTTTGCTATTGAGTTGTATGAGTTCCTTTTATAATTTGGATATTAACCCCTTATCAGACATATGATTTGCAGATATTTTCTCCCATTCAGTAGGTTGCCTTTTCATTTTGTTGATGTTTTTCTTTGTTGTATAGAAGCTTTTTAGTTTGACGTTGTCCCACTTATTTTTGCTTTTGTTGCTTTTGCTTTTGGTGTCAAATTAAAAAACACATTGCCAAGACAGATGTCAAGGAGCTTACCACGTATGTTTTCTTCTAAGGCGTTTTATGATTTCAGGTCTTACATTCAAGTCTTTAATCCATTTTATGTTAATTTCTGTGCAGCCCCTTCTTTATTTTATTTTTTTTTTT
>NC_041217.1:62116565-62196545 GCF_002837175.3 Physeter macrocephalus
ACGGGCCCAGCCGCTCCGCGGCATGTGGGATCCTCCCAGACCGGGGCGCGAACCCGGTTCCCCTGCATCGGCAGGTGGACGCGCAACTACTGCGCCACCAGGGAAGCCCCCACTTCTTTAAATAGAACCTTTTAATAGGTATAGTCAGGTGTTTATAATACCAAGTTAAATGCTACTCTTTTCTTAGCTCAGTTATATGCAGAGGGAGATTTGTCTATCATCAAGCCAATAGCTAGGATGGAAACTTGAGAATAAGTTTGCTTCTTTTGTTGTGCTGTTGAAGGACACAATCCTAATTCTTGCTGTAAACAATGAACATTTTTTTCATGATGAAAGGAAGACTATCATTATTTTCTCAGATATTGATATTTCATTACTCAAAACATAGTAAAAACATATACAATGAGCCTTAACCAATGGGGACAAATATAGTACATCTGGTTTCAAGGAAAAGGAACCAAAATATGTATCATGGAAGAACTGGTGTTTGAGACAGGCTTTGGGAGATAGATAAGATTAGAATAGATAAACAATTAAGAACAACATTCAAAGCAAAGGAAACAAGAACAATAGCACAGAAGAAGGTGCTTTCAAGTGTACTTAAGAATCTGCAATGATAAAGTTCTCTTCCAACATAAAAGGCTTCTGGGACACTCTGTCCTGCTCTGGACTGCTGTGCACTTATCTTGTTCCAAGAATACTCATTCTTGCCTTTGCCTGGTATCTCGAAGAGCCCTAGTTCATAAGCCCTAGTTCAGGGGCATTGGAAACCTTTTAAGAATTGGCACAGAGACCTGCCTTTGGCTACTCTTTTTCAGGGGAGATAACACCTATCTGAGCTTCAAGGGCATTGAGCTGCAAAAGGGAGGGGGTACAGCCATATACGGCTACATACTCTCTCCCCTCCATCCCAACTCAGACATATTCGTTGGCAGGGGTCCAACTGGAGATATCCAGAGGGAAAAGCTGTGACCACAAATGAGAAAAAAATGGGGAGGGTCAAAAGACAGACTTTGTCCTTCACACAAGTCTTTCTGATTCTGGCTTTTAGTGCTCAGGGCCAGCCTGGTGAGAAAGGCAGAATACTGCCCAACACAAACCTCCCACCAGTCATTTTCACCATTATGGTTTCAATTCTTTGGATTCTGAAGGCTATTCTGACATGAAAAGAAAGAAAGATCAGTCTTGAATTAACACTGAGTAAAAAAACCATAAAGTTATAAACCTACATGTAGATTATAATTTCATTTACTATAAAATCTGTACAAACAGTGATATTTAGAAAGGGCACTAAAATATTAACAGTGGTAATCTTTGCACCCAGCAGTTCAGATTATTTTGACTTCTTTTTATGTAGTTTTCTGTATTGTTTACTTAAAAAATTAAGTATGAATCTTTTAAATAAAATCAGTAGAGCTCCAGTTCCCTCACCTGTAAAACGGAGACAGTGATACCTATATCATAGAGTTTTAATAATAGTAGTTTTAATAAGAATGAGATAATGAATATAAGATTTTGGCCAGGTCAAAACAAATGGGAGCTGAGATGATGAATCAGCAGCATACTCGTCTACACTCAGATGAGAAAAATTTCTGAATTTTAGGCTTTTTACAGTAAAATGGAAATTAATGCTTACTTCAACAGGTTATTGCAAGAACTAGATAAGCATTATTCAGTATGTAGCAAGTGCTCAATAAATGTTGGTTTCCCTTATATTCTATTTACCATGACTCATTAACATAATCAACAAATAGTTCCTGAGTGCCCATACAATGTGTCTGGCAATGTTCTAGACACGGGTGATACAGCAGGAAAGTCCCTGCCCTTACGAAATTTACACTGGAGTAAGAGAGACAGATGATAAACACACACATATAAGAGAGCTTATAGTAGGAATAATACTATGAAGAAAGTAAAAAGGGTAATGGGCTAGCAAGTGACTTTGGAATGGAGTAATGATTGCTAAGAGTGTTAAATGGCTTTCTGAAAAGCCGATGTCCGAGCTGTGACCTGAGTGACATAAAGGAACCAGCCATGAAGATCAGAATGAAGGGCGGTCCTGACTGACAAAATCTCCTGATTTGAAGTTCTGAGGTGGGAACAAGCTTGATGTGTTTCAGCCCAATTAAGAGATAAGGTCAGAGAGTTTGGAAAGGAGCCAAATTGTATGGGGTTTTATAGGCCATGATGAGAATTTTGCATTTTCTTCTACATACAATAGGAAAATGTAGGGGGAGGGGATAATTAGGGTTTAATGCCTAGACTATGAAGATTTAAATCAAGGGCTGATGATTGCAATTAAATTACTTCTATGTATCCCTACATATATGGGGGACTGGAGAGGAAAGGATAAGTTGTTCATGGTATGCCTGGGAGACAGAAGAAAAATGACAGAGTACCTTCACATCAATCAGCTCACAAAACTCAGGATTCTAGAGTCAAGTAAAGCTTAGTGATCATCTGATTTAACACTCTCTACATTTAGGGGTAGACAAACTCAGTTAAAGAAAAAGAATTTGTGGGACTTCCCTGGTGGTCCAGCAGTTCAGACTCCGCACTTCCACTGCAGCGGGCACAGGTTCCATCCCTGGTCAGGGAAACTAAGATACCAAATGCCACGTGGTGTGACCAAAAAGTAAAAAAGAAAAAGAGAAAAAAAAAGAAAAAGAATTTGTGATGGAATTAGTACCAGACTCTCATAACTCTTTTCATAAGGCCCAGAATACCTTCAACAAATTCAAAGGGAAAATGAGAAATTTACAGCCCCACAAATAAAGATCTACAGTGAAGGTACAAAGCTGTTCTTGATTATTCATATCTAATGATAAAGATAATAATAGAAATTACCATGTATTGACTACTTACTTATGTATACTAATTTGAAAGCTCTACATGGCTTTATTTAATATTTGAAATAGCCCTATGAGGTAGATATATGAATGAGGGAACGAAAAGTCGCAAAGAATTAAGAAACTGGCCCAAGATCACCCTGCTGGTAAGTACTAGTACTGGGGACTGCCTTCCTTCTTCAAAATCCACTATACTCTGCTTCTATAAATGATACTGAGTACAAGATAAAAACATTTATTTTGCTGCTGTCTGTGTTTTATGGAACTCAAACACACACACACACACACACACACACACACACACACACACACACACACAAAGAATGCTTCCTAATAGTAAAAGGTGTCAGTCTACAAATAAAAGTATAGTTATATTAACAGATATTTATTAAGCATTAATCTCATGTCAAGCCCTGTGCTAAAAAGTTGGTTTAATTTACATCATTTCTAATGGATAAGCAACTTAAAAAAAATCATGTCCAACTATATGCCAAGCACAAAATGAGTCCAGTTGCCTGTTTGGGAAAGAAAATCACTGGCTTTGGCAGCTCCTCCTCCTGCAAGGTCAGCACCCTCTGCCCCAAAGCAGTAGACTCATTCTGAAAATCAATTTACAAATACTCTAAGGTAACTTGTGGACTGGGCTATCACTTTGACTTCTACCTCATTTTCCCTCTTTTTAAGTCAAGATAAAACCACCCACTGATCTAGAACTCTTCTTTACTGTAATTACCACGATTATCATTTATGGTTCATTGATGGGCTTTGTCAACTTAAGATGGCACTGTGATCTCCAATATCTACATTCTAATTTTCCTTCAAGCTTGTCAAAGAAAAGCAAGCAGTATTTTAGGGCTGTACAGCTGCCAACCAGCACTGCTTGCCTGTCATGGTGTCGGTAGCTGAGCCAAGGAGATCATGAAACTGACTTGAATCCTAATTTTACCTCACCATGGCCAACATGATGGTTCTGACCATGTTGTTATCCCAGTGAAAGACTTCATGGAGCAAGGTATCGATTGAATTGGATTTCATATCTGCTCTAAAATTATGTTTAGGAGTACATGTGTGTAATTTTGCACGACTCACTAATGTTGGATCTGAATCCTTATCTCTAAAATGAAAGGGTGATGTGATCTAAAGTCCCTTTAACATGCTCTGATTGTTCTATGATTTGTGGTTAGAATCACTTCTAACTCTAAAAGTTTATAATTCTTCAGCATATAAAGTACTGACATTTTGCATATCTATAAATAACAAATATCAAGATGGTCTAGGACAGAGTTTTTTAAATTTTAGATTTCAACTCCTTAGTTGGTAATAAAATCAATTTAGGGCTTCCCTGGTGGCGCAGTGGTTGAGAGTCCGCCTGCCGATGCAGGGGACACAGGTTCGTGCCCCGATCCGGGAAGATCCCACATGACGTGGAGCAACTAAGCCCACATGCAACAACTACTGAGGCTGCAATCTAGAGCCTGCGAGCCACAACTCTTGACGGAGCCTGTGCTCCGCAACGGGAGAGGCCACAACAGTGACAGGCCTGCGTACCGCAAAAAAAAAAAAAAATCAATTTAGTGGACAGTGATCACATTATAAAAAATAAACGAAATGTGTCAGGATAAACCAATGTGTTGTAAAACTTTTGTTTCATGGATGACTTTGAGGGGTTCAAGACTTCAGTGGAGGAAATAACTGCAGATGTGGTGGAAATAGCAAAAAAACTAGAATTAGAAGTGAAACCTGAATTTGTGACTGAATTGCTGCAATTTTATGATAAAACTTGAATGGATAAGCAGCTGCTTCCAATGGATGAGCAAAGAAAGTGGTTTCTTGAGATGGAATCTACTCCTGGTAAAGATGCTGTGAAGACTGTTGAAATGACAACCAAGAATTTAGCGCCATTACATAAACTTAGCTCATAAAGCAGGGTTTAAGAGGATTGACTCCAATTTTCAAAGACATTCTACTATGGGTAAAATGCTATCAAACAGCATTGATGCTGCAGAGAAATCATTCCTGAAGGAAGAGTCAATCGATGCAGCAAACTTCACCGTTGTCTTATTTTAAGACATTGCCACAGCACCCCAACCTTCAGCAACCACCACCCTGATCAGTCAGCAGCCAACAAGACTGTGGCAAGACCCTCCACCAGCAAAAAGATTATGACTCGCTGAAGGCCCAGATGATGGTTGGCATTTTTTGGCAATTATGTATTTTTAAATTTAGGTATGTTTATTATTTTATACATAATGCTATTGCACACTTAATAGACTACAGTATAGTGCAAACATAACTTTTATATGCACTGTGAAACAAAAATATTGTGTGACTTGCTTTATTACAATATTTGCTTTACCTCAGCGGTCTGGAACTAAACCCACAATATCCTTGAGGTATGCCTGTATCACACATAGTTTTCAGCACAGATGAGGAAGATAAATTCCTATCCTTACATACTTCGGACGTCAGTTCAGAAACTGGAAGCAGATATTCATCATTTATTGGAATCATTTCACCTATTCATTTAGGAAAAGTTTTTCTAGAGCTTCCTTTACATACCAAGTTCTGAGGATAGAAAGATGAAGAAGAAACAGACATTGCTGTGGCTTCTAAGACATCTCCAACATGAGCAATATAATGTTGTGCCAGTTTTGGAGGTCATTTACTCCAGAGGAAAATACATTTGTCATCCCTAATATAAATCAACGTTATATTGAATGAATGAATTAATGAACCAATGAAGCAACTCAAGATAAAACCAGAATCCAAATGAATTGAGGGACTTTCCTGTCTATTTTTTCACCATTGGTCTAACCCCAGAGTAGCAACCACCAGGCATTTAAGGTTGTGCTTACCTGTTCCTCCATGGGAGGCTCCTCTGTATTTAGAGGGATTTTTGATTCAACGTCTTCCCACTGCGGAAGGTGGTTAGAAGCTGAGGTATCAGTAGCAATGCCACCACTGTGTACCTTGACGCCATTTGCTCCCCGGCAGGAGGGAGGAACATGGTGAAAGAAAAGACTCTTCTGTGGCATAGGCAGAAACCAGGCCACAGCGAAAGCCACAGAAACACAGGTAAGAGAGATGACATTCAGGCTGAATAGGGACCAGCCTGCCACTGAGACGAGGATCTGCCCTAGGACAGAGCCCACTGTGAAGCCCACCAAGGTGGCACTTCGACAGTAACTCGTGACTTTCTGGTACATGCTCAGGTCTACCACGCTGTAGATGTAGGAGTAATAGGCAATTTCAGTGGCGGTGGCAATGCCATAGAAGAATTCCAAGAACTGAATGGCCAGCAGTCCCTGGGCATAGAGCAGCATGAACCATGTAACAATAAGGCTGAGTCCCTGCAGCAGAACAACAGGTTTATAACGGAGGAAGTCTGTGGCAAGGAACACAGGAAACAACAGCACCAGGTAAGAGTAAGTCCATACTGGATATATTTCATTGAAGACCTGGTAGAAAAAAGATAAAATCCCGTTAGTGATCTTAAAGGACCTGGAACATTCGTAACAATTTATTCTTATAAAACAATCTACCAGTACCTCAAAGGTCTCATTTTTATCAACCAAAGAAATCTTGACAACAATTCTGATAATTGTTTGGAATATACTTCTCCGTTTCCACCCCATCGTCTTTTTCCTAATAAAATCTTCCCTATTCATCAAAGCCTAGTTCAACGCCTTCCTCATCCTGGAAGACTTTGCTGCAGCTGATAGTGTTTGTATCCCAACACCCAAAAAGCTCTCCTGATACTGCTTTGTATGTGTCAGTCTCCTCAATTACCCCATTGCACTGCTTCTTAACCATGGCTACACATCTCCCAAGGTGCTTTAAAAAATGTGGATGCCTTGCTGCAGGCATTTTTTAGAAACCTCCCAGGAGATTTTATTATGAGCCAAAGTTTAGAACCATTGCTTTATAGGTTCTTTCAGGGTGGACTTGACTTTCATTTGCACAACCTAATAGCTCGCATACTGTCTGGAAGATACTTGGCTCAATAAATGCTTTGGAAACAAATAAATGTTTTGGAATCATTGTCAGTTCTTACTTCTAGCCACAGAACAGGGAGCCATGATCCTACTGTTTGATTAGGTTTCTCTGATTTTAAGTTTCATTTCTTTGGGGTAACATGAATAGATAAAGAAGGTAAATCTGTCCTACAGTCTTAACAGAGTAACTATCTGTGGATGGTAGCATTATAAGCAACTCTGATGTCCTCCTTTTTGTATGTCTATAATATGAAAAACAAATGGAAGGTTTTGGTTTTTTTTCATTAATTTTTCATTGGAAGATAGTAGAAATAATATTTAAACCACGAAGACCCCAGCTGGAATTTCTGTTCTATCATTTGCCGTATGATTTTTTTTTCTTTTTCTTTTTTTTTTTTTTGTGGTACACAGGCCTCTCACTGGTGTGGCCTTTCCCGTTGCGGAGCGCAGGCTCCGGACGCGCAGGCTCAGCGGCCATAGCTCACGGGCCTAGCCGCTCCACGGCATGTGGGATCTTCCCGGACCGGGGCACGAACCCGTGTTCCCTGCATCGGCAGGCGGACTCTCAACCACTGCGCCACCAGGGAAGCCCCCGTATGATTTTAAGCAAGTTTTTTTTTTAGTTCCTTTTAGCCTTAATCTCCATAATCAGTAAAAGAGAAGTAAAGCCTAGGGTTGTTTCTTGCAAGGACTAAATGAGAGAGTACATGTAAATCACTTACTCTTTTTTCATAGGTTTAAAGACTTAAGGACTGAAGCTGAAACACAGACCACTTGGGACAATACAAATTAAATTAATTGAACTGTCGTCCCCATTCTTCGAATAACAATCATTGTAGGAGACTTTTCCCTCTTCTTACACCTACCCCGTAGACTAGCAAGTTACTGGGGGTTTAAGTAAGTCAGTTTTATAAGTGATCATTTCAAAGTTTGGATCAGTGGCCCCAGTTTTTAAGTGTGTTCTGAAAGGTAGTCTTACTAACAGTCTAAATACTTTGTGATGGAGCAATCTAATCCTCGGGTTTGACTTACTTTTGAACTCTCATGTATACCTCAGTTCACCCAACTAATTGTTTTAAGGTTTTAGAGGAACAATAAAGTAAAAATTTTATTTTTAGTAAATTATTATAAAATATTTGCCAATGCAGAGAACAACTATAAAAGGAAAACATAATCTGAAATACATTCCAGACTTGATTTCTGACTGGCTGAATATCAAAAGTGATTTGTCTAATAGCGTCACCTTCATTAATTCCAGTCTAATTTGTGTTGGCAAATCATCTAGCAACCTCCATTTACCAGGAAACTTTCTTGTGCCTGAATGTGTGCGTGAAAGAATAATCGAGAACTGTAGAAATGATTCTTATTCACAAGTGTGTAAGTTTTATCAAATGAGGAACAAAGTGCACTCGGCTGACATAACACAGGGTCAGAGACTTCTCAGTAGAAAACCAAAGGGGATAAGGGTAACCTCGAGATGAAAAGCGTGAAGAGTGAAGGCTTCCCTACAGACTTTTCACAGGTGTGCTCCATTAGCAACTTCCCACTCCTTTTTTGCCTATAGTTTTATTCATTCTCTTACAGTTTTCTTAAGTGTGAAACTGCCTCCTCTGTTTGACTCTGCATATTTCTTTACCTTCACATTTTCCCCAACATAATACCACAAAGCTGTTAGCCACCACACCTTCCCTTTAAAAATACCTTCCTTCCATAGGTTCCCCACCACACCCCTTGGGACTTTCGCTGATTCTTCACTCCAGTAATACTGTCTGCACTTAGACATGTTATAAACCCTTCAATACTAGTTGTCCCCAAACGATTAACTGTGAAGTTTTCATTATATAAACCTCACCCTTTCAATTATCAATTTAAAGTGTTTATGCTTATGAGTCTAATTCCACTCCTAATACAAAAACCACAGTTTACATAATGAAGATAAGGAAAAGCAATGCCAAGTAGAAACAAAAATAAAGGCAAGCAGGGGAAAAAGACCAGATATGTTCTCTTTAACTTATTCTCAATAAGAAATCTGAATTTACTCCTAGGAGAGACATCAACCCAAGAGGACTGTCCCTCCCACAGCATTATCAGCATTATAATAGTACATCTCTACTGACACCACACACTATGCTAATCACCTCACCTATATGACCTCATTTAATCCAAACAACGCTAAGTGGTAGATGCTTTTTTTTTTTTTTTTTTTTTGTGGTACGCGGGCCTCTCACTGTTGTGGCCTCTCTTGTTGCGGAGCACAGGCTCCGGACGCACAGGCTCAGCGGCCATGGCTCACGGGCCCAGCCGCTCCGCGGCATGTGGGATCTTCTCGGACCGGGGCACGAACCCGTGTTCCCTGCATCAGCAGGCGGATTCTCAACCACTGCACCACCAGGGAAGCCCCAGGAGATGCTTTTATCATCTCTGTCTTACAACCAAGGAAACTAGGCCTTACGTAAATTGCTCAAAGTTATCCCAGCTAGTCACCGGCTGAGGGAGGATCTGCACCTAGATATTCTGAATCCACCACCCTAAAATGCCCCATTTCTTCAATCAGAAAACTACTGTTGATCATCTACTATGTTCCAGGCTTACTTCTAATGCCATTAAGCAGCTTTTTCAACCTGCACAGGGGTGCTTTTATGGGGCTTTCATGAAGAGAGAAGACCAGACAATATGCAGAGCTTAGCCACTGTGTCTCCAAAAGTCTCCAGAAGATCCCTTCTCTCTCAATGCCTCCAAGGAGAAGCTGTCACACCAGGAAATGCTTCTCTGATGGATACTCTGAATGCTGAAGGGAAACTTCCTACATGCAAAAATGCACAGGTTACAGACTCTTATTGGCCACGCCTGGACGATACCTTCTTATCTCAGGTAAAATCTGCCGTGTGAGCAAAGGGAACTAATTTTATTCTAAGGTGCCTTTCACAGTTCTTTGGATCAGAGCTTGTTTGTGCTTTCTTCTGAGACAAAAGTCAAGGGAAAACAGCTGTTCAGTTTTAAGCTCTAATTCAGATTTACACCTTATTTTAGAATCACATTTCAATTAGACAACTAGTTAGTAAGCACTTATTTGCACAACACTGTTTTCAAACTGTATGGAGATTACAAAAACAAAAAAAGAATAAAATGAAGCCTCAGTTCTCTAGGAGTTCTGAACCTAGTGAAGAGCACATACACATAAATTATTGACAAGGGAGTTAGGAAATATGGGGGGTTGCTCCTTTGAGACGGACCTTGAAGGATGAGAAAGTTAGATACACTGGATTTATGACTATAAGATTAACGTGGATGGAGCTTGGGCATGTAGAAGGCAGGGGAAGAAGGATATAGTGGGAGATAAGGGTGTTAGGAGATAAGAGCCAAATTCTGTAAGGCTCTGAATATTAGGCAGAATAGTTTTAAATTTAATGTCTTAAAAATATCAAAGAAAGGTAGTGAATGTCAAATCCCATGCTGAAAAAGATGAAAGGATAAAAAATTTGGGGTGATAAAGAGCTCTATTTCATTAAAAGTTTGGCTTTCAACTACTGAAATACAAATTTTAACCTGTTTAAAATTTATAAAGTGATAGAGGTTAATGGTTTTCCTGAAATCTAAGAAAAAAAAAATCCTTTGAGAGTGGAAAGAGGAAATTCTGACCTTTTTTTCCTCCTTTTGTCTTTGGCCTTGGTTAACAACAGCTCTATCTAAGATGACTGCTCTTGGACCTTCTAAAGTCTCCTGAGGGAAATACAAAATTCAACACAAATAGACTGATCATGATTTGGCATTTGCTTTGCCTAAAAATCATGTAATATTAAATAAATAAATAAATAACTGTACATTGGTGAAAACAAGCAGTCAGAAAGGAGAACAAGTTGTCCTATTTATTTCAGTTATTAGAGATTTTAAAAAAACCTAGGGTTCCAGAGAGGGTGGACAGAGCCATACTGTGCACGACCATCAGAATCGGCCATGATTCTGAGGTCCTCAGAGACAAACGACATCCCTTTCCAGACTTCTGGATTTTTCTTCAAACCCTGCCCTCTTCCTCATCTAATTTGCAGTAACAGAAGTGTGTCATGTTTTTGTTACACATTCAGCAAATGTTTCCTGGGCCTGGCACCTCTGCTTTATTGCTATGCACCCCGAACATATTTCACTCACCTAGGTAGCTTTCTGATAAGATAGGACACATGATGGCACATCACACAGCAATTCTGCCCAGGGCACTTGTACAAAACAGTTCGGCTTTCAAATACCAACAATGGGAGCATGTTTCTCTCCCCGTGTGCTTCTCTTTCAGGCAAGGTGCACAAACTGTGCAGATCACATGGCAGTTCACATGAAATTTTAATTGTTAGCAGCTCACAGTATCATTTCTGCTTCAGTGGCTACACTTCAGATTTGGTGTTTGCTGTGGGTCTCCAGAATCATTCTCTTTGTATTTACTGAAGTAATTTTCTTCTTGGAGAATCATTCTGTTCACAAGAGTTGGCCCTTTCCACTTTATTATTGTGTTTAACCAATACTATAATTCATGGGCTTCCCTGGTGGCGCAGTGGTTGAGAGTCCGCCTGCTGATGCAGGGGACACGGGTTCGTGCCCCGATCCGGGAAGATCCCACATGCCGCGGTGCGGCTGGGCCCGTGAGCCATGGCCGCTGAGCCTGCGCGTCCGGAGCCTGTGCTCCGCAACGGGAGAGGCCACAACAGTGAGAGGCCCGCGTACCAGCCTGTGCTCCGCAACGGGAGAGGCCACAACAGTGAGAGGCCCACGTACCGCAAAAAAAAAAAAAATAATAAAAATACTGTAATTCAAATAGGTAATGAGTAACTCTTACAGATCCTTGTGGAGTGGTCCATAAGACTGAGAAATAGATCTGAAGTTGGGTAAAAGTCAGTGCCACCTGCTAGGGGTGAGATAATGTGGGAAACTCAGATGAAATCCTCAACCAAGAGTTCAACCCCTTCCCTGTTAAGTGCCCTTGAAAGTGGAGGAGCAATGCAACAACAAACTGGACTATGACTAATTACATCCTGCTCTGACCTGTTATGCAGGGATAATCAAAACAGGTGACTACTAATCACAGGGGAGAGAGTAAGGTTTAAATTGGAGGAGTACTTCACAGCAGCTGGGGCAGGAAGGCAGGGTGGGAGGAGAAGTAGACATAAGAAAAAAGGAACAGCTAACAACTTGCCCACTCAGCTTTCACCCTTTCGTTCCAGAAAGGAATACCAGACCTCAGCTTTCTTGCTTTGTAGTGTTCAAGGAAGAGGATGCTGAATCTGCTTTATTTGGGTTTTGTGGTAGCAGCTTGAGTTTAAGTCCTTTTTCAGTTAATATAATGTCTTTCTTTTTCAAAAAACTGGTGTTGAGATTGACCATACACTTTAAAGAGTTAAACACATTTTAAAAGTACACAATGCACTTCAAGTACTTTACTTATAAATCCTCCTGGGGAAGTCAATCAGCAAAAAGTTCTTGATCATGGACTGTGTACTCTCAATTACTCTGAACATCGCAGCAGAACAGAAAGGAGCAAAACTAACATCCGTGAAGCAACAATTCACAACGCAAGAAAAACTATAATTAAATGCCGACTATGTGATACCATCTAAATATCTGCTTTTATCCCAGGAGGTGGGGTTGGGGGAGTGTGTGGGAAGCGCATTCTTGGACACAGTCTCGCCCAATCAAAAATCAAGACAAGATGATGGGTTCTTGTCGTCTTGTACGGTCCTTATTTGAGCACATCCATCTCTCAAGGGTAAACAATGCAAAGTAGGGGAAGGAAGAGGGTGCAGCAGGTAGAGGGAAGATCTTTTCAGAAAGCAGGAGTTACTCAGCATCTGGTTCCTTACTTTCTGGCAGCAAATATTTATTTAAACCTTTACCATGTCCAAAGTACAACCTGCTGTTTTCCCTTTTTTTCTCCAAATATTCTCCTCTCCCCGGCCCCCGGCCCTGCCCCCAAGCAGGAACTGCTGGATCAGTCGGAGCAGAGTGAGGTTAAGTTCCATTACAGCATCATCAGCACATCGCCCGAAGCACACATGCACTGGGGCTTCCCGAACCGCATTTCGAGCCCTTCACCTAAGACACGGCCTATCAATCCAACGCAGGACAGAAAAACAGTGTGAATTAAGGCAGAGCCCAGCACGGAGCCGCCTTCCAACTGGGAAAACTCAACAATCTCTGCTCAGAATGGCTCCCGCGTTTCGAGCGCCTTTCTCACTCCTCCTTTCCTCAACTACATCCCCTCCGCCCGCTCTCACCTTTTCCCGCACATCTCGGCGCCCGCGCCCCGCGCCGGCCGAACCACCTCCCGCCCGCCCCCCGCGCCTACCTCCCTCTCCGTAAGGTTCTTGTCGGGCCCCAGCAGGTAGGGGGTCAGGAAGGGCTCGGAAGGCCTGAGGCTGGCGAAGAAGCCGTAGGCGCAGAGCAGCGCGGTGGGCACGAACCAGCACTCGCGCGGGACCCGAGCCGTGCGCAGGAGCATGGTGGCCGCCGCCGCCGCCCGCCGTGTCACCGGGCCAGGCACATCCATCCGGGGAGCGAGGGGCGGGGACCCGGCCCGGCCCTTTCCTTCTCCTTTTTCTCCTCGGCCAACCGGAGTGAGGTTGAATCGCTGCCCCAGCGCGGGCACCTGCAATCGCGAGTGGCGCCTCCTCCCGGCAGGGCCAAGCAGTTCTGAGACAGCCGCCTCCGATCGCAATGACTCCCAGTCTTTCCTGATTGCGGGAGCCTCACGTGTCGCCACCAGCCCGCTGAGCGGCAGAAAACCAGACACGCCCTAAGGCCCACCCTCCGCCACCTCCTCCCTGCTGAGAGCCAGTCACAGAGGACGCCGGGCATTGGCTTCTCTCCCATTGGTCGGTGGCTCACAAGATGCGAACCCGCGGCCGCGGTGGCGGCGGCACTCTAGGGCGCTGACGTACGCTGGCTCGGGCTCAGAGGACTTGTAGGACTCAGGTAAGAACGCGTCTGTTCTGGCGTGCGCTGCTCACGGGGAGAGCCCTCCGCCCACGCTGGAGGTTGGCTAAGTCATCCCTCGTGCTGCAGCTCACCTGTCGGGAATGCTCCGCGTGGGCCTTATCCCCACCAAGAGGAACGCGCTGTTAGACCCAGTCATTTTCTGATTCTTAACCACGGTCCATTAAGATTTTCCTTCCCAAGTGGCCAGCGCCGGTCAAAGATTTAACCTTGGGACGGGGGAATGCTCTACCTTTCTTCCAGCTTTCAGGTTTTAAATTGTATTCATCTGCAGTAAAAAAGACAGAAGCCCGGGATCTAAGCGCTCCGAGGCGTTTACCATGAGCTGGAGCAGGAAAAAGTGGATAAAATGCTGTGGAAAGAATGAACGAGCTAGTTGCTTAACAGAAGGATCGTAATGGAGTCCTAATGAAAGGGTTTTAGCTTTATGTCGTTACTTTTTGTAAGCGGGATACAAAGAAAGCAAACATAACATAACTGTAGATATAGGCTGTGTTTAAAACGTAAGGGGGAAATCCCGAGTCATTAAAGCAATCACGAAATATCATCGATCTCTTTATTAAAAAAACCGAAACAGAGGTCTTGGCATAGTTTTCAAGGGCAAAGCATGACAAGAATCCGCAGTGCTTTCTTTAATTTTTGTCTGTAAACCTCTTTCTGCCTGACTCAGCCTGACTGTATCCCAATCCTTCCACTGCAGACCAGCTGCACCATTTAAAGCAATTTCCCCTGTGCAGTATTTGCAGACTAACAGATCCTACCAGAAGCTCACAGAAAACATTTTTGAACTCTATTTTGCTTTAATATATGTTACGACCTATCTAGCTCAATTTTCTTCCTGGGTCAGCAAATGACACTTGTTGCAAAAAAGATACCTTTTGCAATCAGCCACACAACTCTACCAGATGGAACGACATACTAGTAAAGGGAAAGGAGATTTGTTTCTAAGACTGCACAAGTGAATGAACCAAAATATGTGAGTTGATTGATCGCTGAAGAAATGCAGTTGTTGGTATTTACATCTATCAGTGGGTCTTAAAGTGAGGTCCAGGAAGCCCAAGGGAACCTTGGGATCTTTTCAGAATTCCACGTGGTCAAACTTCCTTCATAATACTACTAAGACTTTATTTCCTTTTGCACTCTAGAGACTACATGATATGTGATGACATTGTCACTCTAAAGACCAAGAGAATGTGTTTGTATATTTTTGCATGTAAAAACTTTTCAGATTTAATTTCTGATATGGCAACTATGAGTAGGTATAACCCACAAAAATAGAGTCTTTAGGGTCCTCAATAACAGGTGTCTTGAAGCCAAAAAAGTAAGAACTTTTACAAAATACAATTATCTAGTCCTCTAAACTTCAGCCATAGTATCTACCTCTCATGACTACAGAGAGAAAACATCAGTGGTCCTCTTGGCAATTACTTCCCTTCACATTTATTGATACATTCAGTGCTTTAGTAGAAGAGAAGGAAAGAGAAAAACAAAAGAGGCCTCAGAAAGAGAAGCCCACTTATTAAGAACAGCTTTCCATCCCTTCCCTGAGTCTTGGAGATCTGAATTGTGTTCATCTGTAAATCACTGGTTCTGAAATTTTTCCTTGGTATTAATCATTTAGGCAATGTTGGGCATTAACAAATAACAATTGTTCTTGAATTAGGTAGAAACATTTTTTATTATTTTTCTCTAAGAGGTCATGGAAGAATTCTAAGAATGACTCCCAGTGAGCCTGCCCTTCTATAATCCCCACCCCTTTGAGTGTGGGGTGGCACCCCTGAATTTAATGAGACAATACAACTGCTTGTTGTATTGTATGGCCAATGTGAGATTATCCAGGTGGGCCTTCTAATCATACTAGCCCTTTAAAAGCAGAGAATTGTCTCCTGCTGGTGGCAGAAGAGGCAGGAATAGATATTTGAAGGAGAAAGATAGCCATGCTGTTGCTGGAGGGAGCTGTGTGCCAAGGATGTGGGTACCCTGTGGCAGTTGAGACTGACTGTTGGCTGACAGCCAGCAAGGAACTGGGGATTTCAGTCCTACAGTCACAAGGAACTGAATTCTGCTAAAAACCTAAACAAGCTTGGAAGTGGATTTTTCCTCAGAACCTCGAGATAAGAGCACAGCGCAGCCAACACCTTAATTTCTGCTTGTCAACTTTAGAGAAACCACCCAAGCCCACCTGAACTTCTCATCTACAGAACTGTGAGGTAAGTCGTTGTAATTTTTTAAGCAGCTGAGTTTGTGGTAATTTGTTATACAGCAATAGGAAACTAATACAGAGGTAAATAGAATATATTTTTTAAATTGAGGTAATAGTCACATAATACGAGATTACCCATTAACCATATTTAAGCGTACAACTCCGTGGCATTAGTACATTCACAATGTTGTGCAACCATCACCTCTGTCTAGTTCTAAGATATTTCACCACCTCAAAGGCAACTTGTACCCGTTAAGAAATCACTCCCTTTTCTTCCCTCCCCCCAGCCCCTGGCAACCACTTATGTGCTTTCTGTCTCTATGGATTTACCTATTCTGGATGTTTCCTACAAGGGGAATCATACAATATGTGAGTTTCTGTTTCTGCCTTCCTTCATTTCGCATAGCATTTTCAAGGTTCACCAACACTGTAGCATGTATCGGTACTCCATTCTTTTTATAGCTGAAAAATATTCCACTTTACATAACACGTTTTGTTTATCCATTCACCAGTTGATGGACATTTGGGTGTTTCCCTTTTTTGGCTATGTGAATAGTGCTGCTATGAACATTTATGTGTAAGTATTTGAATACCTGGTTTCAATTCTTTTGGGTATATAGGAGTGGAATTGCCAGATTGCCTACTAGTTCTATGTTCTGTTTAAGGAATGGCCAAACTGTTTTCCACAGAACCTACACCATTTAACATTCCCACCAGCAATGTATGAGGATTCCAATTACTCCACATCTTTGGCAACACTTGTTTACTGTTTTACTTTTTTACAATATCCATCCTAGGGATGTGAAATGGTGTCTCGAGGTTTTGATTTGCATTTCCCTAATGACTAATGATGTTGACCATCTTTTCGTGTATTTGTTAGCCATTTGTATGTCTTCTTTGGAGAAATGTCAACTCAAGTCTTTTGTCCACTTTATAATTGAATTGTTTATCTTTTTGTTGAGTTGTAAGAGTTCTTCATATATTCTGGAGAGTAGAGCTTTGTCAGATATATGATATGCAAATCTTTTGCCCATTCTGTAAGGGTAAATAGAATATTGAGAGGCATTTTTCTCTATACAGATGGTCTCCAACTTAATGGTTCAAGTTAATGGTTTTTCGACTTTATGATGGCGTGAAAGCGATAAGCATTCAGTAGAAACTGTACTTGGAATTTTGAATTTTGAGCTTTTCTGGGGCTAGTGTGGTATGATTCTCTCTTGCCATGCTGGGCAGCTACTGAGGCCACAGCTCCAAGTCAGCCAGGTGATCATGAGGGTAACCGACCAATACACTTATAACCATTCCATACCCAGACAACCATTATGTTTTTCATTTTCAGTACAGCATTTAATAAATTATATGAGATAGTCAACACTTTTATTATAAAATAGGCCTTGTGTTAGATGATTTTGCCCAATTGTAAGCTAATGTAAGTGTTCTAAACATGCTTAAGGTTGGCTAGACTAAGCTATGATGTTTGGTAGGTGTATTAAATGCATTTTCGACTGAAGATATTTTCAACTTACAATGGGTTTATTGAGACACAGCCCCAGTGTAAGTCGAGGAAGATGAAATATGAATAGTCGAGGAATATGAAAGCATGAGGGAATGTGTGTTTTGCAAAAAGTAGAATTATATTATGTACCCTTTCGAATCTTGCTTTTTCTCACTCAGGAATAATTCATGCAAAACATTCCATGTAATAGGTTGAGCTCTAATTCTTTCTAAGGTTGCATTGTGTGGGTGTGCTAAAATTTATTCAACTATTCCCTTTTATGGCCACTCTGGTTTTAGTTTTTTGGTCACTGCCAACAATCCTGAAGTTAACATCCTCATACAATATATGTCTATGTATTGTTTTCATTTTATGGGATTTATTCCAAGGAGTGGGATAACTGAGTCAGAGTTATATATTTTTTAATAGGAATTGTTCAGTCACTTTCCATAAAAGCTATAATAACTTACATTTTTACTAGCCACATATGAGAGTATTCTTTCTGCACTGCATACTTGCCAACAACAGGTGTAATCAGGCTTTAAAATTTTTGCTAGTCTGATAGGTGAAAATCAGTGGTTCTAGACCTGTAATGATTTTGCCCCAGCCCGACCCCCAGGACACTTGGCAGAGTCTGGAGAGATTTTTGATTGTCATAACTGTGAGTCATAGTTGGGGAGTAGGTGCTACTGGCTTCTAGTGGGCAGAGCCAGGGATTCTGCTAAATATCCTAAAATACTCAAGGCAGCCTCCACAGCAAAGAATTATCCAGCCTAGAATGCCAATAGTGCCAAGGCTGAGAAACCCTGGTGTAAAGTGATACCTCATTTTGTCTTAAGTTTGAAAATCTTTATGGATGAATTTGAGTATCTTTGCATATGTTTGTCAGGTATTTGGATTTACTCTTCTGTAAATTACCTGTTCGTGTCCTTTGCTCATTTTTCTTTTGGTTGTTTATTTCTCTCATTAATTTATAAGAGCACTTTGTCTTATAAATGCTTTATTTATCCTCTTCATTGAAAATATTATTTTTCAAATATATTTTTTATTGACCTGACATAAAAGAAGGTCTGAACCAGTGGTCAGACATATTATGACCTTGGGTAGGAAAATAACATCATAAAAATGTCCCTTTCCCCTAAGTTAATTTATAACTTTAATGCAGTTCCAATTGGAATCCAAACAATATTCAATTAAGAATCCAAAACCATTTTAAAGTTCAGGTAAAATGATAAATGTACAAGAAGAGCTAATAAAATTTTGCAAAGAAAGACTAGTAAGGGGGTACTTGCCTAACCAGGTATCAGAACATACTTTAAAGGCTCTAGAAGCAAATAAATTTGGTAATATAATTGGAATAGAGAAATATATAAGTGAAACAGACTAGGAAATCCAGAAATAGAGCTCACTATATGTGAAAATTTAATAATTGACAACTATTTTGTTCAATTAAATGAAAAAAGGGTAAATAATTTAATAAATGTTACTGGCCAAACTGTTGATCCATATGAAGGAAATTAAATTTGAGGCAACTTTATACCATATGTAAAAATAAATTCCAGATATAGAAATGATTTAAATTTAAGTAATAATAATAATCTTCCCCCCAAATCTATGAGACTACATGTACACTCTAGGAGACAATGAAACCCTTTAACTAAGACTATAAATGCACTAATATGAAATAAAATATAAAAAATATAAAGAGCATAATAAAATGATCATACTTATTAACTTGACCTTATTGAGGAGATTTCTGGACTGAAAACAGAAACCTTTTTGTCTTAATGTTTTGTTTTTCTGACACAGTATCTGACTAGTTGAAGGAGCTTAATGAATCTTGGTGAATGAATGGCCCTCTATAGATCGTTGATTCTAATCACTTAGTGACCCATTTCAAAAACATCAAGGACAGCTTCTGAGCAAGCAGTGATCTACAAAGCATGAGTGAGTTAAACATTTAGAATCTGTGGTGTGGTAGCCCAGGCAGGAAAGGAGCATGGATTCATACCCATGGTATGGCATGTAGAACTTTAGAGCAAAAGCAAGAATTAAGATCAGTTTGCCTATTGCATTACTTTCCAGGGGAAGACTCCAAGTTACAGAGAAGTTAAGATATGTGATGTGATGAAATTGGAAACATGCCTGTTGGCCCAGTTTGAACTTTGTTCTACAATAGAAATAATGATGTAATTCAGAAAAACATAATTATAATCATAGACTTAATTTTGGAAATAATATCAAAGCTGAGGCCAAGAAATGTAAATCAATCTACCAAGATCCCCAAGAGAATTAGAGGCAAAGTCAAAACAGTATTTGGTTGTGCAGACTAACAGTCCAATATTAATCCTCCATGCCATGCAGCCTTTTATGTTCTCTTTTATTTAATATATCTTTACTTTTCAATATAATGTACCACAAATCAGTTCTCCTTGAAAGCACTGAAATGCCTTTCAAATGTATTTACTCCAACTTACAGTCTTAATTCATTCTTATAAGTATGATATATACAAATAGACGTTTTCCTCAGTTTATAGATGGGAACACTGAGGGGCAAGGAATCTCAGTCCTTCCAAGTCACATTTATTCCCTCAACATGAGTTTATTAAGAGCCTGTTGTCCAAGCATTGTCCTTGGTGCCGTATTAAACAATGATAAGACAATCTCAACCTTGAAGCGCTCATATGATGAATCAGTCATCCAAGTTCTGCTCTAGGCTGTGACCCTGAATTGCCCCTAAGTTGATGACCTATGTCACAAACAGAAGCATGATGTGTCCTGACAATAATCATAGACTGAATGACTATGCTGTGCTATCCAGTAAAAGGCCAGCTCAGCTCACAAGTGACTCTCCTGCCTGTTTCTTAAATATACTTGACCCAGAATTTTGTATGTAGTCATCAAAACATTGCCCTACAGCTCAGCCATGTCATGGAGCAGCCCATCCAGAGGCCTGCCTACTTATCAGCCTGCTCAGCCTGTGTGGGCCCGGAATGTGGTGCCACACTAGCAAGGCCCTTTGGGAAAGTGCTTTGGGGTTTGCCCAGTATATATTTTGTGGAAACATGCCTCCCTCCTGCCTCTGCCTGTCTTCTGCCATCCTTGACATCTAAATGGGAATGCCACCATCACTCCCTAATCTTTTTTTTTTTTTCTATTTTTTGGCTGCAACGCACAGCATGCAGGATCTTAGTTCCCAGACAAGGGATCGAACCCTCGCTCCCTGCAATGGAAGCATGGCGTCTTAACCACTGGACCGCCAGGGAAGTCCCCATCACTCCCTAATCTTAAAAAATTCCGTCCTGTGTGAAAAGTTAGTGCACCCTATGAAAACAAACCTATCGTTAACCGTAACTCAGATATTATTAAACCACTACCTTTATCCTCTGACTTGCATTTATTTGATTGTAGTTTTCTTGCCTCTAGTCTCTTCCTAGCCCAGGCCAGTTTCCATACCACAGTCAGAATAATCTTCCTGGAATCAAATATTACCCTTGTCCTTAATTCTGATTGTTTAAGAATTTTAGGTGTTTACTGAATAAAGCCAAAACTTCTTATTTCTGACTTTTGCTAACCTCTCCAGTCTCATTCTTCACTACTGGCCTGTGCACTCCCTATGTTCAGCTACAAGTGGCTCACCAATTTCTCAAGATGGTGTTCAGATATCTTATCTCCTCTGCTACTACAACCCTAGTCCAAGCTATCACCATTTCTTCTCTGAGATACTACACTAGACTCCTAGCTTGTTTTTTTGAACCTAGTCTTTCCCGAATTGTAGTCTGTTTGCACAGCACCCAGAGTGATCTTCCTAAAGCCTAGATCAAATCATGCCATTTTCCTGCTCAAACCCCTCCAGTAGCTTCCCATTCCACTTGGAATTAAATCCTATGTTTTTACCATGGCCTGTAAAGCGCTGCCTGATCTGCTCACTCCACCTCAGTATATCTCTGTTCTCATCTCCTCTGACTCTTCAGCTTCCTGCTCTGGGCCAGCCACACTGGCTTCCTCATTGCTCCTTATAGATATCAACCACACTCCCACCTCAGAACCCTTGCACTTGCTGTTCCCTCTGCCTGGAACAGCCTCTTCCTAGATACTTGCTTGATGTCCTCTCTCACTACTTTCAGGTTACTGCCTAATTATCACCTTATCCTACTTAAAATAGCACATATCCTCATCCTGGCACCACTCTGTCCCTCTATCCTGATTTATTCATCTTAGTACTCATCCCCACTTGCAATATTATGTAATTATTTGTTGGCCTGCATATTTCCTAGAGCACTGGAATGAGTGTTCCATAAAAGAAGTGACTTTGTTTTTCTCTGCTGCTCTAGAACAGTGCCTGGCAGCAATAGGACCTCAATAAATATTTGTTGAATGAATGAGTGAATGAATGAATAAAATATCGGCTTCTCTCTGCACACTTCCCTAACACCTCCAGGTTACTGGTTTTCTTCTCTGTTCCATCGGAGCTATGTATATACCTCTATTACAGCTATCACATTTTTATTGTAACTTTTTGCGTCTTATCCCTTACAAGTCTATAAAATCCTCAGAGACAGATGTCTTACTTATCTACATATACTTCATGGCATCCAGCACTAATTTGGTGAAAACATGTGGAATAAATGAAAGTGGGAGAAGCGGAATGATACAGCTACATTGGAGATTCTAGGATTCAAATGTATGAGCTCTTTATTAATCCCATCTTCTGGAGGCTACACTGGGACTAAGGGCAGGCATTTATTTTAATATAGATGTCCAAGGCAAAAATGTAAAAATATCTCCTTCCAGTCTACCATTATTTCCCAGATTTCTCTTCATAAGGACTTCTGGCCTTCGTTGGGCCTCCAAAAATGGCTTGGATGGTGATTACACCTCAAGCCTTAAAAAACAAGCTAGTGTGTAACAGTCCTGACATGAAGGTCATGCTACAAATACCAGGCACCTGTAGAATTTAATCAGAAAATAAAATTGATGGTCTTAGGAACGAGACTGTAATCTATCACCCACCTGACTGGCATGAGTCTATGGACCTCATACACACTCTAGGAGCCAATCTAAGGATAAAACTTACTGTAGTAGAAAACAGCATTGTTTAAGAAGTTGGAAACCCTAAGTTGTAGCTCAGGTTTTTCTACAAACAGGGTCCATGATTTTGGATAAGTGGCTGTACCTTGCACCTTTAACAGAGGGATTGGGACTAGATGAGCTCCAAAACCTTTTCCAGCTGTAAAGGTCTATTGATTGATTCAGCCAGGAGGCTGTACCCAAGTGGCTGTACTCAGTGGAATAAACTGAGTCTGGGAAAGGAATGTATTATCTCTCAACACCAGTGACTTTGCATGGGGAGGTATAATGACAGAGTCTGACACCTGGCAGAGCCTGGAACCAGGCCTTAAATCCCATTTGCACTCCCGTTCCTACATAACTGCCTTCTTCAACCTTACAGCAGCTGGGCTTCCACCAAGACAGAAGACGTGGAGATGAGGGGAAGGGTGGGTTGCCCCTCTAGCAGGGTTTAAGCAATATGTGTAGCTGAGAAGGGCTTAATCAGGAGACTGCAAACCTATCAGCTTTGTGGTGGTTGTCTTAGCTCTGCTGTTGGGTTTTTCTCTGAGGATTAGAATTAACGTGGCCCAGCACTCAGTGTGCCCTCTGGAAATTCCCAGGGGGTTCCAGAGATTACCAGAGGCACGTTGGCAGTGGACAGTCCCTTGTGAGGCAGCAGCCCTGGAAGTCCGGTCTGTGACTCAGCCGAAGAGCCTCCCCATGTCAGACCACACAGAATAGATTTCACCTGAGGCCAGAGCTGCCTAGCCTATTTAGCCAAGCCATGTGGTGAAATAATTTACTTTCTGATATACTTTATCTCTAAAGGAATGCATAGAACTTTTAAGAAAAATGTTATGTCCTGTTTTATAAAAACATGTAGACTCTTATGGCAGCCTCCAAAAAACAGCATTCACAATCACATGGGAATGAGCTGTAAGTTAGGAAATCCTGAATGAGCTGAAATGAGGGTGTGTTGATTTCTCTCATCTAATATTCATTTGTGGCAACATAATTGGCCAAGGAATGGGTGAAACACTTTATGAGATTCTCACGGCCACAGTCAGTCCATATCTATTAAATGTTTCTGATATGTCACTCTCCTCTCTGCCTCTCAACAATGTATAAACACATGCAAACACACAATCACACACTTACTTTCTCTCCTCTCTCTTAGTTATATAGTCTCCATGTGATTTGGTGAGGTATTTTTAAATACTCTCCAATGGCAAATTAAGGGCTCAAAGCATTTTATGTAAAGTCTACCCAGATAGAAGAGATTAGTACAGAAATGCTCTTCCCAACTCTTAATCTAAATACTAGTTCAGGATCTCCTGTCCAGGTTCTCATAACCCCAAACTCCCATTAAGATGTTTACCTTTTATTTCTTCCCTATTCTGTGCTCGCTTCGGCGAGACATGTATTTCCTCCCTATTCTGAGGCTGAGAGTTCTTGGCTGGAATCCTTACTAACAGAAAGGACATTTTCATTTCTTGGTAAGGTAGCCAGGCATGGGGTGCCTGGCACTTAATATGTAATCAGTGAATTTGACTGAGGACAGATTTGCTCCTGAGAGATTCAATTTTCATTGAATGCAAGCTTTGATAGACAAAGGAGAAAGAAACATGATAAAAAGGTCATTTTCTCTGCAAAAAAAAGGAAGAGAGAAAATGAAAAAAGAAAGAAGAAAATAAAAACTAAAAAGCTACTAATGTTTACTAGGAGATCCTTAATAGTTCAAAGTCAGACAGATCAAAGGTCAGAGATAGAAAATAAAAGAATAGGATAAGAATTTAAGAAATCAACTGGAACCCTTGTGCTCCAAGTATATATTCTAGGAAAAGCCTGCAATCGAATTAAACATCCCTCCACATTCATACAAATTTAGATTGTAAGAAACTGCAGAACATCATTAGAAAGGGTGTTTCTTAAAATGTGGCATTAGGTTTAAGTAGAACAGTACTTTAAAGGGGGCTAAACATAGGATGACAAGATGTATCTTGGTAAAGCAGAGTATAAAAATGATTATTTTGAAAGAAGTTCTCTTAGTGTGAAAAATGAAAAATACTTACATCTTGTGAATATTGAAAAAATAGAGTGAATAAAGTGTTAGGGAAACAGGGTTGTGTGTTGGAGAGGAGAATGAGGGAAGGTAGTTAAATATAAACCTGGGTTTATTTGCAAAGCTTTCATCTTGATAAATGGTACCTTCTTAAACCAAATACCTCGTCCAGGGAGCTCATAACATTATTTATGTTTCAAAATCTAGGCTATAGTCCAAATGATTTCAAATTCTGGGAGAAACTGTTTGTTTAGAGTCCATTGTACTGAGTGTTAATATAACAACACACCATAAAATATCGTTAGCTCTTAAGAAGAGATCAATATGTAATTACTCAAACCAGGCCTTAATAACTAGAAATTTGTAAATAACTCTGTTAGTTCTTTGAGTTCTATAAATGATTAACAAATATTTGTTTAACTGAATTGAAAGACTCCCAAACATGTTATATTCATTTTCAGGAAAGGCGATTATTAGAAATGAGTAATCTGTACTAAATAGACAGATTATGTCTATACTTACGTTTGGATGTTGATGGGTTTACCATAGGTATTCTTCTGTGAGCTAGATTAAGGTGTTCTACTACCAAAATAGAATGGTGGTATAGTCCAAAATTATAGGAAACATTTAAATTAATGGAAATAATTTTCTCAATTTACATTTTTTCTCCCATTCATTTTTCTGAAATATTTCGCATCTACTATAATTTGCTTATAATAGAATCTGGTGCAAGAACATAAAAGCTTTGCAAAAAATTTAGTTCAGTTTTTAATCTTGAGGTCATTGTCATTGAATTGCTATCAAAATTGTGACTTAGGAAAAACAATATTTATGATATAAGCTGTTGTCTGAAGGAAAACAATTTTCCTTGAGGAACTATAAAATCTACCAGACCAGGAGAAAGCAACGCAGTTGGATCACATAGTACTGGCCTCTGTAGACTTGCTTTCGCTGAAGTGTGCTTTGGTGGGAATCCTTCAGCCCCTCCTGAAGGATACACAGGAAACAACCTTATAAAATCTGCTCTTGTTAAAAACAACAGTGCTCTGCACATTATACGGTGGCCTCTTTCTATGGATCTTTGGGCGAAATTTAATTTCAGTATCAAAAAAAGTGCTCTTTGGGTCATTTTTCAGGGACACTGAACTGTATAGCTGATAAGGCTTTTCTTTTTACATTGGTGTTTACAAACTTCCTGGTAAACCCAAGCTCCACCCATAGCAAGGAGAAGGGCTTTATGGTATGCATTTTTATGCTTCCTGTTTATGGTCCTACCTCTGTTTTTGCTTTCTCTCTTACTTCTAACATATGTTATCTAGTAGTATTTTATGTTTTCTTTTAAGCAACCTTAAATCTTTTGGAAGAACAAGATGAGAGATACATAAATATATTCATTCATATATACATAAAATTATGTTGTGTTTAGTCATTTGAGTTTTATTTTTTGCTAAGAGCATGGTGCTTTCCAATTATGTTGCCTCCTGAAGAAGTATGAGAATCTTTGATTTAGCATATTAGCTGATAGGAAGGCAGAGAAGATTCTTTATAATATCTGGAAGATATCAAACTACACTATCATCACCAGCTGATAAATTTTTAAATACCTATTTGATTCATTACAGGAAAGTACAGCCTTCACAATACATGCTACAATCTAGCAAGCTGACCATTCTCCCTAGTTTAGCCTCTGGCAGGTTATTTACAACTCCCTTTTTCAAGCCTTCTTCATTGGCAACCAATTCATTTTTTCTTGTAAATTTTTACTTACTTCTGTTTTAAATTATCTCAGTTTGTGGATAATTTACAATAATTTCTGAATCCCATACTAGGCCTAGGGACTTAGGACGTAAACTGCTGTTAGTCTCTATCCCTGAGAAAAACATAATTAGGTCAGTTAAGTCCACTGACTAAAGTCAACTCAAGCTGTTCAATTCTTTGTTTAACCTGGATAATTAAGGCTTGACCTCTGTGTGAAAAGTCTTCAGAACTCTGGCTAGGTACAGTCCAACGAGACAAAGTCATTTTATCTGCCTGTGTCCTACTGCCTTTCTTATCTCTAGTCTATGAAACCATAAGAACTTGGAAGAATTAAGCATTCAGAATTTTCCATAAAATAACTCTCTATTAGAAAAAAGAAACCCACACAATAAAAATGGTAGCATGGAACCTTCAGATATTTTTAAGTTTGTGTTAGGCCCACTGCCTTAGGGCACATGCCAATTATAGAACCAAAATCCACTGCCCCGAGACTTGCTCCTTCTTGGTCCATCCAGAGAAATAAATGGTGAAATGTTCATGGCTCTTCGGAGGATCCAAGCTATTTGGTGAATGCTTTTTCCCCAAGTTTGCCAAAATGTCCTGAACTCAAAATAGAGTGATTATTCAAAGTTATTCTAAAAAGAGACATACAGTTTGTAATTTCTTTTAACAATCTGAAAAAATCATGGAGAACTAATTCCATGTTTCCTATGACCCTTTCATAATTGTGATACACTCACAGCCCCTCTTTTCCAATTCTCAATTAGAATAATTAATAATGTTTAGGATATTATCTGTTGGTTTCCTCTTCCGAGTCATGATTCTACTTCAAGTCATTTAACTCCTTTCCATAGCAACTAGTTATGATATAGTAAGCAGTATGTTTGCTTGCTATCTGTTATGTTATATCAGTGGAGGAGGTACTACATAGCAAAGGTTTAATTTTATCTAAATGACTTCAAAGAGAAGAATAAAAATATGGAAATGCTTATGTCAAATTAAGAAGGGTTTTAATATTTCTACACAGCATCAGATATAACCCATGGATCATAAACATTATAATTTCCATTGTATGGAAGAGAAACCAGACTGAGAGAGAGACTGGGCATCTGATCATCTGGTTTCTGGTTTCAGCTCTGACATAAACAAACCATAGCATCAGGCAGGTTGTTGAAACTTTGTGGCCTTATTTTATTTTATTTTTTTTGGCTGCATTGGGTCTTCATTGCTGCGTGCAGGCTCTCTCTAGCTGTGGCGAGCAGGGGCTACTCTTCATTGCGGTGCGCAGGCTTCCCATTGTGGTGGCTTCTCTTGTGGCGCATGGGCCCTAGGGCACACAGGCTTTAGTAGTTGTGGCGTGTGAGTTCAGTAGTTGTGGTGCGTGGGCTCAGCAGTTGTGGCTTGCGGGCTCTAGGGAACAGGCTCAGTAGTTGTGGTGCACGGGCTTAGTTGATCCACGGCATGTGGGATCTTCCGGGACCAAGGCTTGAACCCATGTCCCCTTCATTGGCAGGCGGATTCTTAACCACTGCACCACCAGGGAAGTCCCTAGTTTTTTCTTACATAGGATAATGAAGCTGGACCTCATGCTCCATTCTCATCTCTTCCCCTATCACTCCTATTATATTCTTGCCCTATTATACTTTGGTAGATTCTAGATTGGAAGAGATCCTGCCCATTTGTTCAATAGAGGGACCCAGGACTAGCTACGTAATTTGTGGGGCCCACTGAAAAATGAAACTGTCAGACTCCTTGTTAAAAAATTATTAAGAAATTCACGAGGGTGACCATGGAGCATTAAACTAAGCACGGGGCCCCTCTGGGCATGGAGGCTCTTTGTAACTGAACAGATCACACACCCTTGAGGCTGACCCTGGAGAGACCAAAGGAATTTTTCCTTCCCATTTAGACACACTCTTTTGTTCTTAACAGAATGCAAATAAGAGAAATTTTGGTGGAACAGTGGCATGAATTATTAAAGGGAAGCAATAATGGGAATACAATGTTAGAAAGCCAATGTTTTAGACTGACCAAAGTGGCAAGATAGGGGGCTCCAGACTTTCCTTCCTCCCACAGATTCACTGAATATACAGCTATACATGGGTCAATTTCCTTTGAGAGAAATCTAGAAACAAATTGAGTGACTCCTACACATTGGGTGACTGAGAAAATGCCCACATCAAAACGGGTAGGAAGGGCTGAGAATACATATTCACCATAAACCCGACCCCCAGCAGAGTGCCTTTCATTCAGGAGAGAACCCCAAAATTCTCAGCTTCTCCCTGTGAGTAAAGGTTTGGATCACACATCTAGTGCCCCAACTTTTACAACTGCCACCTGAGGAATGGGAATGCCCAAATCACCCAGCTGAGAGAGCCAGTCGAGTTTGGCATTCACAAGTCCCACAGGACCATAGCAAACAGAGAAGGAATGGTTAAAGGAGCACATGAGCACTCCCTGCAGTTATACCCCAGGGCTCAGTTCAAAGGGAGCAGTCAAAAACTCCCTTCTGGGCTTCCCTGGTGGCGCAGTGGTTGGGAGTACACCTGCTGATGCAGGGGACGCGGGTTCGTGCCCCGGTCCGGGAGGATCCTGCATGCCGCAGAGCGGATGGGTCCGTGGGCCGTGGCCGCTGGGCCTGCGCGTCCGGAGCCTGTGCTCCGCAGCGGGAGAGGCCGCAACGGTGAGAGGCCCGCGTACTGCAAAAAAAAAACCAAAAAAAAAAAACAAAAAAAAACTCCCTTCTCCCAATTTCTGCTAGAAGGGTTTTGACTGCATACTTTCCTAGCTGCTGCCTGAGGGTCTGGCTTCTAATCAGCCTGTGTCTGGATGCTGACTGGGATCCCAAGAGCCTAAAAGAGCTGGTGGAGCACTTCCCCTACATTCGTCTTCTGGCTCACAGCAACAACAACAAAAACCAAGTTAACAGCTTCTCCCTTGAAATTTGTGCCCCAACTTTTGAAACTGCCACCTGAGGAGTGCGAGCTCAAATCACCTAGCTCTGATATCCAACAGAGCTTGGCAGTCAGAGTCCCACAGGACCATATTAAAATTAAAAAAGCAATTTTCTAACAGGCATGCAAACACTTCTCATAGCTATTCCCTCCCATGGCTCAGCACAGAGAGAACAGCATTCATCTCCCGGTTTCTCCCTATAAGGGATTTGACTGTATACTTTCTCAGCTGCTATTTGAGGTTCTGGCTTCTAATCAGCCTGCATGTGGAAGCTGACTGGGATCCTCCCAGGAGCCTGAAAGAGTTGGTGGGCATGTCCCCTGCTGTGTCCCCTAGCTTGCTACAGCGGTAAACCAAGTCTCCAACTTCTCCCTGGAAGAAATATACCCACCCATGTAGCACATCAAATATCACAGCTGCCACATGAGAGACTGGCTCGCAAGTCACCTAGCTCTGGGTACTGATGGGGCTTGGCATTTACGAGTCCCCTAGGACCACAGAAAACAAAGAGGTGGCTCTGTATGGGTGCACAAGTCCTACCAGAGACTATTGCTTCTGGCTCAGCAGAGTGAGTAGGAAAAACACCCATTTCCAAGTTTCTCCCTGATAGGTCTATACTGCATATCTAATGTCCTGACTTTCTTAGCTGCTGCTTGAAAGTCAAGCTTCCAATTAGCCTTCATCAGAGAGCTGATGGGGCAAGCAGTTAACAGTCCTCCGGGACCCTGAACAGCCGTGTGGGCATTTCCCATTGCCTTTGGGACAGTGGCAGGTCTTGCACAACCTAATCTACTGGGAGCCACTAGGAGCAAAGAAGGTGGCTTGGTCAATCACAGAGGTTTGAGAGGCAACCAGGAGCTCAGGTGGGCTGACTGATGAGGTTCATCTCCTACACGAGGCAGGCTGTCAAGACTGGGAGAGGTGGCTGTTTTATCTAATGTACAGAAACAAATGTAGAGAGTCAAGCAAAAGGAAGAAACAGGAAGATGTATTCCAAACAGAAGAACAAGATAAATATCCAGAAACTGACCGGATGGCTTCACAGTTGAATTCTACCGAACACATAAGGAAGAATTAATACCAATCCTTCTCAAACTCTTCCAAAAAATTGAAGAAGTGAGAATATTCCTAAACTTATATTACAAGGCCAACATTATACTCATACCAAAGCCAGATAAGGACACAAAAGAAGATTACAGGCCAATATTCTTGATGAACATAGATACAAAAATGCTCATCAAAATTTTAGCAAACTGAATTCAACAGTACATCAAAAGGATCATACTCTGTGATCACATGGGATTTATTCCTGGTTTGACATATGCAAATCAAAATATATGATATACCACATTAAAAAATTAATGATAAAAATCATATCTCAATACATGCAGAAAAAGTATTTGACAAAATTCAACATCCTTTCATGACAAAAACTCAAGTTAGGTATAGCTGAAATGCACCTCAGCATAATACAGAGCATATCTGAGAAGCCCACAACTAATATCATACTCAATGGTGAAAAGCTGAAAACTTTTCCTTTAAGATCAGGAATAAGAAAAGGATGCCGACGTTCACCATTTCTATTAACATATGGAAGTTATAGCGGGAGGAATTACGCAAGAAAAAAATAAAAGATAACCAAATCTGAAAGGAACATGTAAAATTGTTATTTTAAGATGATATGATCTTATATGTAGAAAATCCTAAAGGCTCAACCAAAAAACTTTTGGAATTAGTAAATGAATTCAGTAAAATTGCAGGATACAAAATCATTATACAAAAACTAGTTGCATTTCTATACACTAACAGTGAACTATTGAAAAGAGAAATTAAAACAATCCCATCTATAACAGAATCAAAAAGAATATTTAGGAATAAATTCTCTCAAATAAGTGAAAGATCTGTACACTGAAAAGTATAAAACATTGAGAAAAAAAATCAAAGACACAGTTGAATGGAAAGATGTTTTCTATCATGGATTGCAAGAATGTATAATGTTAAAATGTCCATACTATCCAAAGCAGTCTACAGATTCAATGCAATCCCTCTAAAAATTTCAATGGCTTTTTTTCATGGAAATAGAAAAAGCAATCCTAAAATTTCTGTGGATCCACAAAAGACCCTGAATTGCTATAGCAATCTTAAACACAAAGAGTAAAGGTGGAGGCATCACACTTTCTGATTTCAGCTATATTATAAAGCTATAGTAATCAAAACATTATGGTATTGGCATAAAAACAGACACATGGATAAATGGAACAGAATCAAAGCCCAGAAATTAACCCATGAAGATATGGTCAATTAATTTTTGACAGAGGTACCAAAAATACACAATGGGGAAAGGATAGTCTCTTCAAAAATTGTGTGAAAACTCAAAATCCACATGCAAAAGAATGAAATTGGACCTCTATCTTACACCATACACAAAAATCAACTTGAAATGTATTCAAGACTTGAATGCAAGATCTGAAATCATAAAACTTCTAAAATAAAATATATGGGATGGCTCCTTGACATTTTTCTTGGCAATGATTTTTTTGGATATGACACCCAAAGCACAGGCAACAAAAGCAAAAGTAAACAAATGGAACTAACCAAACTAAAAAGGTTCTGTACAGCAAAGGAAATCATCAGCAAAGTGCAAAGGCAACCTATGAAATGGGAGAAAATATTTGCAAACTACATAATCAACAAGAGTTTAATATCCTAAATATTTAAGGAACTCATATAACTCAAGAGCAAAAACACCAAATAACTCAATTTAAAATTGGGCAAAACCTGAAAAGACATTTTTCCAAAGATGACATACAGATGGCCAACAGGTATATGAAAAGATACTCAATGTCACTAATCACCACGGAAACGCAAATCAAAACTATAAAGAGATATCACCTAACCTGTTAGAATGACTATTATCAAAAAGCTAAGAAATAACAAGTGTTGGTGAGGATGTAGAGCAAGGGAACCCTTGTACACTGTTAGTGGGAATGTAAACTGGTACAGCCACTATGGGAAACAGTATGAAGATTCTCAAAAAATTAGAAATGAAACTACCGTATGATCCAGCAATCCCACTTCTGAGTATATATCCGAAGGAAAGAAAACCACTAGCTTGAAGACATATCTACACTCCCATGTTCCTTACAGCATTTTCACAAAAGCCAAGGTATAGAAACAACCTAAGTATTTGTAGATGGATGAATGGATGAAGAAAATGTGGTCTGTATATACAATGGAGGATTATTCAGCCATGAAAAAGAATAAAAGCTTGTCATTTGTGACAACATGGATGAATCTGGAGGGTATCATAAGTGAAATAAGCTAGACAGAGATAGACAAGTACTGCATGGTATCACTTATATGTGGAATCCTAAAAAAAAGTCAAACTTATAGAGACAGAGTAGAATGGTGGTTGCCAGGGGCTGGCTGGTAGGGGAAACAGGAAGAGGTTGGTAAAAGGGTGCAAACTTACTGTTATAAGATGAATAAATTCTGAGGATCATCAGTATAGCATGGTGACTACAGTCAATGATATTATGTTGTATAATTTAGATTTGCTAATATTAGATCTTCAGCATTCTTATTTTTTGAAAAAGTAACTATGTAAGTTGATGGAGGTGTTAAATAACGTGATGGTGGCAATCCTTTTACAATGCACACATATATCAAACCAACACATACACTTTAAATATATTTCTATTTTATTTTTCAATTATGCCTCAAAACTCAAACGTTTAAAACATAAAAAAGAAACCAATGTTCTGTGGATGTTTGAAACTCCCGTATGTATTCACAATGCTCAGCCCACCCATAGGTGCAATAGGAACTCTGGTAGTTAGTATCTAAAGATGCTCCCAAAGATTTATCTCCCATGGAACAACCTTTGTGTCATTACATCCTACATTGCATCTAGACTGGCCTGTGACTTGTGTGAACCAATAGAATGCAGCAGAAGGGAGGCTCCAGTTCTGGGCCTAGCTTTAAAAGGACTGGCAGCTTCTGAGGTGGAGTCAGGATGGTGGTGTGGGAGCATCTCCCCACAACTAGGGCACCTACTGGCCGCTGGTAGGGGACTCTGACACCCAAGGAGACGGGAGGAACCCCAAGATGAACCAGTAGGACATATGGGGACTGAGAGGGGAGGAGAAGTGGAAGCCAGACAGGATGGGCACCCCTGAAGCTGGGGAGATCAGGGGAGGCAGGTGGGAGGGACTCTCCGGGAAGAGCGGGAGAGGAGTAGAGGGCGATCATCTGGCCCACTCTGGCCGGGAGCCTGTTGAGCTCCCAGGCCAGTACCCCCCGCTCCAAATCCCCATCCAGGACACGTGGTCCTGGGGGCATAGGAGAGAGTCTGGGAGATCAGGAGACACAGGCAGGAGGGGCCCTCTGGGAGGAGCGGAAGAGGAGAGGAGGGCAATTGCCCTGCCCTCTGGAGCCTGCTGAGCTCCCAGGCCAGTCCCCTGCCCTCTAAAGCCCCCTCCAGGCCGCATAGGTCCTTGGGAGCATACAAGGGAGGCTGGGGAGATCAGGAGAGGTGGAGGGAGGGGCTCTACCATACTGGAGGAGCAGGAGAGGAGAGGAGGGCGTTTCCCTGCCCACTTGAGCCCAGAAGCCTGCTGGGCTCCCAGGTGAGGTCCCCTGCCCTCTGAGACCAGGGATGGGGGGCACGCCTGGGCCCCTTCTGTTCTTTGAGCATAAGCTCCACCCCCTACAACCCCCAGGGCCTTTTCCAGCCCTGTGGATCCTGAACATTGGCCCCGCCCACCACCCAAACCTCTCCCTTACATAGGCCCCGCCCTCCACGGCCAAGGCCTTCCGCCACCCCCCCTTTGTTTTTCCCTCCTCTTCTTTTTTACTATCCTGGTACTGTTGTACCTTCGGGTTGTTTATTCATCTATATTTTTATTTTTATATTCTTCCTAACATATTTGTTCGTTTCCTGTCTAATTTTATTTTTTACTTTGTTATTGTTTTTGTTTTCATTTTTTTTTTTGCCACCCCAGGTGGGATCCTGGTTCACAAGCCTGGGGTTGGGCTGAAGCTCCTGCAGTGGGAGCTCCGAGTCCGAACCACTGGACTAACAGAGATCCTCAGACCCCAGGGAATATTCATCGGAGTGAGGTTTCAAGGAGTTCCTCATCTCAGCACCAAGACCCAGCTCTACCCAATAGCTTACAAACCCCAGAGTTGGAAACCTCAGGCCAAACAACCAGTAAGAAAGGAACATGATGCCACTCATTAAAAAAAAAAAAAAAAATGAGATGGCCAAAATATAAGTCACAGATGAAGGAGCAAGGTAAAACCTACAAGACCAAATAAATGAGGAGGAAATAGGCAATCTACCTGAAAAAGAATTCAGAGTAATGATAGTAAAGATGATCCAGAATCTCAGAAATAGAATGGAGGCACAGATTGAGAAAATACAAGAAGTGTTTAACAAAGATCTAGAAGAACTAAAGAACAAACAAACAGAGATGAACAACATAATAACTGAAATGAAAAATACACTACAAGGAGTCAATAACAGAATAACTGAGGCAGAAGAATGAATAAGTGAGCTGAAAAACAAAATGGTGGAAATAACTGCTGAGGAGCAGAATAAAGAAAAAAGAACAAAAAGAATTGAAGACAATCTCAGAGACCTCTGGGACAACACTAAACGCATCAACATTTGAATTGTAGGGGTCCCAGAAGAAGAAGAGAAAAAGAAAGGGTCTGAGAAAATATTTGAAGAGATTATAGGTGAAAACTTCCCTAACATGGGAAAGGAAATAGTCACCCAAGTCCAGGAAGCACAGAGAGTTCCATACAGGATAAACCCTAGGAAAAAGACACCAAGACACATATTAATCAAACTAACAAAAATTAAATTCAAAGAAAAAATATTAAATGCAGCAAGGGAAAACAAAAAATAACATACAAAGGAATCACAAGGTTATCAGCTGATTTTTCAGTGGAAACTCTACAGGCCAGAAGGAAGTGGCAGGATATACTTAAGGTGATGAAAGAGGAAAACCTACAACCAAGATTACTCTACCCAGCACGGATCTCATTCAGATTCGATGGAGAAGTCAAAAGCTTTTCAGACAAGCAAAAGCTAACAGAATTCAGCACCACCAAACCAGCTTTACAACAAATGCTAAAGAAACTTCTCTAAGCAGGAAACACAAGAGAAGAAAAATACCCACAAAAACAAGCCCAAAACAATTAAGAAAATGGTAATAAGAACATACATATCAGTAATAACCTTGAATGTAAATGGATTAAATGCCCCAACCAAAAGACAGACTGCCTGAATGGATACAAAAACAAGACCCATATATATGCTGTCTAAAAGAGACCCACTTCAGACCTAGAGACACATACAGACTGAAAGTGAAGGGATGGAAAAAGATAATCCATGCAAATGGAAATCACAAGAAAGCTGGAGTACCAATACTCATATCAGATATAATAGACTTCAGAATAAAGACTATTACAAGAGATAAGGAAGGACACTACATAATGATCAAAGGATCAATCCAAGAAGAACATATAACACTTATAAATGTTTATGCACCCAACATAGGAGCACCTCGATACATAAGGCAAATGCTAACAACCATGAAAGAAGAAATCGACAGTAACACAATAAGAGTAGGGGAATTTAACACCCCACTTACACCAATGGACAGATCATCCAAACAGAAAATAAATAAGGAAACACAAGCTTTAAATGACACAATAGAGCATATAGATCTAATTGATATTTATAGAACATTCCACCCAAAAGTGGCAGAATACACTTTGTTCTCAAGTGCACATGGAACATTCTCCAGGATAGATCACATCTTGGGTCACAAATCAAGCCTCAGAAAATTTAAGAAATTTGAAATCGTATCAAGCATCTTTTCTGACCACAACACTATGAGATTGCAAAGCAATTATAGGAAAAAAAACTGTAAAAAACACAAATACATGGAGGCTAAACAGCGTTACTAAATAACCAAGAGATCACTGAAGAAATCAAAGAAGAAAAATACATAGAAACAAATGAAAATGAAAACACGACAACCCAAAACCTATGGGACGCAGCAAAAGCTGTTCTAAGAGGGAAGTTTATAGCAATTCAAGCTCACCTTAAGAAACAAGAAAATCTCAAATAAACCATCTAACGCTACACTTAAAACAACTAGAGAAAGAAGAACAAACAAAACCTAAAGTCAGTAGAAGGAAAGAAATCATAAAGATCAGAGCAGAAATAAACGAAATACAAATGAAGAAAACAATAGCAAAGATCAATAAAACTAAAAGCTGGTTCTTTGAGAAGATAAACAAAATTGATAAACCCTTAGCCAGACTCATCAAGAAAAAAGGGAGAGGACACAAATCAATAAAATTAGAAATGAAAAAGGAGACGTTGCAGCACACACCGCAGAAATACAGAGCATCCTAACAGACTACTACAAGCAGCTCTATGCCAATAAAATGGACAACCATGAAGAAATGGACAAATTCTTGGAAAGGTACAATTTTCCAAGAGTGAACCAGGAAGAATTAGAAAATATAAACAAACCTATCACAAGTAATGAAATTGAAACCATAATTTAAAATCTTCCAGCAAACAAAAGTCCAGGACCAGATGGCTTCACAGGCAAATTCTATCAAACATCTAGAGTAAAGCTAACACTGATCCTTCTCAAACTCGTACAATAAATTGCAGGGGAAGAAACACTCCCAAATTCATTCTATGAAGCCACCATATACCCTGATACCAAAACCACAAAAGATATCACAAAAAAAGAAAATTATAGGTCAATATCATTGATGAACATAGATGCAAAACTCCTGAACTAAATACTAACAAACAGAATCCAACAGCACATTAAAAGGATCATACACCATGATCAAGTAGGATTTATCCCAGGGATGCAAGCATTCTTCAATATACGCAAATCAATCGATGTGATACAGCACATTAACAAATTAAGGAATAAAAACCATATGATCATCTCAATAGATGCAGAAAAAGCTTCTGACAAAATTCAACACCCATTTATGATAAAAATTCTCCAGAAAATGGGCATAGAGGGAACTTACCTCAACATAATAAAGGCCATATATGACAAACCCACAGCAAGCATCATACTCAATGGTGAAAAACTGAAAGCATTTCTGCTAAGATCAGGAACAAGACTCTCACCACTCTTATTCAACATAGTTTTGGAAGTCCTAGCCACAGCAATCAGAGAAGAAAAAGAAATAAAAGGAATACAAATTGGAAAAGAAGTAAAACTGTCACTGTTTGCGAATGACATGATACTATATATAGAAAATCCTAAAGATGCCACCAGAAAACTACTGGAACTAATCAATGAATTTGGTAAGGTTGTAGGATACAAAATTAGTGCACAGAAATCTCTGGCATTCCTATACACCACCAATGAAAAATCAGAAAGAGAAATTAAGGAAACACTCCCATTTACCATTGCAACAAAAAGAATAAAATACCTAGGAATAAACCTAAGGAGATGAACGACTTGTACTCAGAAAACTATAAAACACTGATGAAAGAAGTCAAAGATGACGTAAACAATGGAGAAATATACCATGTTCTTGGATGGGAAGAATCAATATTGTGAAAATGACTATACTACCCAAAGCAATCTACAGATTCAATGCAATCCCTTTCAAACTACCAATGGCATTCTTCACAGAATTAGAATTAGAATTAGAAAAAAAAATTACAATTCATATGGAAACACAAAAGACCCCGAATAGCCAAAGCAATCTTGAGAAAGAAAAATGGAGTTGGAGACTACCCAACCTCAAACTATACCACAAAGCTACAGCAATCAAGACAGTATGTTACTGGCACAAAAACAGAAATATAGATCAATGGTACAGGATAGAATGCCCAGATATATACCCACACACATATGGGCACCTAATTTATGACAAAGGAGGCAAGAACATACAGTGGAGAAAAGACAGCCTTTTCAATAAGTGGTGCTGGGAAAACTGGACAGCTGCATGTAAAAGAATGAAATTAGAACACTACCTAACACCATACACAAAAATAAACTCCAAATGGATTAAAGACTTAAATGTAAGACCAGACACTATAAAACTCTTAGAGGAAAACATAGGAAAAACACTCTTTGACATAAACCACAGCAAGATCTTTTTTGACCCACCTCCTAGAGTAATGGAAATAAAAACTAAAATAAACAAATGGGACTTAAAAGCTTTTGCACAGCAAAGGAAATCGTAAAGAAGACAACAAAAAGACAACCCTCAGAATGGGAGAAAATATTTGCAAATGAAACAATGGACAAAGGATTAATCTCCAAAATATACAAACAGCTCATGCAGTCAATATCACAAAAACTAACAATCCACTTAAAAATTAATCTCCAAAATATACAAACAGCTCATGGAGTCAATATCAAAAAAACAAACAATCCACTTAAAAAATGGGCTGAAGACCTAAATAGACATTTCACCAAGGAAGATATACAGGTGGCCAAGAGGCACATGAAAAGATGCTCAACATCACTAATTATTAGAGAAATGCAAATCAAAACTACGATGAGATATCACCTCACACTGGTCAGAATGGCAGTTATCAACAAATCTAGAAACAATAAATGCTGGAAAGGGTATGGTGAAAGGGCACCCTCTTGCAGTGTTGGTGGGAATGTAAATTGATACAACCTCTATGAAAAACAGTATGGAGTTTCCTTAAAAACTACAAATAGAACTACCATACGACCCAGCAATCCCACTACTGGGCATAGACCCTGAGAAAACCATAATTCAAAAAGCGATATGTACCACAATGTTCATTGAAGCACTATTTACAATAGCCAGGACATGGAAGCAACCTAAATGTCCATCAATAGATGAATGGATAAAGAAGATGTGGCATGTATATACAATGGAATATTACCCAGCCATAAAAAGAAACGAAATTGAGTTATTTGTAGTGAGATGGATGGACCTAGCGACTGTCATACAGAGTGAAGTAAGTCAGAAAGAGAAAAATAAATACCATATGCTAACACATATATATCTAATCTAAAAAAAAAATGGTACTGATGAACCTAGTTGCAGGGCAGGAATAAAAAGATAGACATAGAAAATGGATTTGAGGACATGGGGTGGGAGGGTGAAGCTGAGGCAAAGTGTGAGTAGCATCGACATACGCGCACTACCGAATGTAAAATAGTTGGCTGTTGGGAAGCAGCAGCATAGCACAGGGAGATCAGCTCGGTGCTTTGTGATGACCTAGAGGGATGGCATAGGGAGGGTGGGAGGGAGGCTCAAGAGGGAGAGGATATGGGGACACTTGTATGCATATGGCTGATTCGCTTTGTTATTCAACAGAAACTAACACAGTATTGTGAAGTAATTATACTCCAATAAAGATCTATTAAAAAAAAAAAAAGGACTGGCAGCTTCTGCTTCCTACCTCTTGAACACACTTGCTTTTGGGAGCCTCTACCACCTTATAAGAGGTCTAGATCACTTGTTGGAGACACCAAGTGACCAGACCACGTGGAGAAGCCTTGCAATGAGGAGAGAATCTGAAACTACTTGGAGAGGGACAGAGGACCAGCTTTCCCAACAGTCAGTTGAGCCTCCTGATGACTCTGGCTACAGTCACTGCCTAACTGTAAACTCACTAGAGACCCCAAATGAAGCCAGCAGTAAAACCACCCAGCTGTGCCCAGTCAACCTACAGAATCATGAGAAATAATAAATTAGAGGTTGTTTTAAGCACTAAGTTTTGGGGTGGTTTGTTCCACTAAAATAGATAGCGTCACCAGTGAGTCTCTCCCATGTGACTTAGAGGATACCAGAAGGCTTCTCAGTCTCACAATGTCTGTAAAATCATTAGATGCCAAGTTCCCAGGGAAGGGAGTGCTTGAAAGGGGAAGGGAGAGGTGGAGGCTGGGGCCATAAAGAGAAAGGCACTGAGAGAGAATTTCAACTGTTTGCCACCTTGGCCAGGGGCCAGTTCTAGCAAGAACAGCTGCATTTGGGCCAAGGGTTCCAATGCTCTGTATTACAGGTATTCACTTTCCTGTAAGTGAGCCTGTGTTTTGAAATAGTGTGCCATGTACTATCAGCTAGAATGAAGCCAAGGTTACATGTTCAGCCATCCCATGGTTATTTTAGATCTGTTCTATTAAAAATCCCTAACCCTGAACATCAATATATGCAATCAGTCCCAGGGGAGACCAGGCCAGATTCACAAGTCCAGCGGGACCATTGAAAACATGCTTACTTGTATCTTTACTCGTGGAGGGTCAGAAAAATCATTATCATGTCAGTAAGATAGGGTATTTTAAGCACGTGTCGTTTCATATAGTAAGACTTTTTCTCTCCACTTTCAAGAAAAACCATTGAGAAATACTGTTTGTTTCCTATACTCTTAAATCATAGTTTTTTTAAAGAAAAATATAGGAATGAAAGTTATCTGGGTTTATAAATGGTTTAAAAGAGTAATATCTCTTTTATTAATGTGTATAGGGTTTGAGAACTATAATGAAGAATGTTAACTACATGAATATTACTTTATATAGCATTTTTAATCAGTGAAAGATAAGCCTTTTCTTGTTGGTTCTTGATATTTTCCCATCTATACTCAAATTAATGCAGAGAGAGTAGTCATCATCTTTCTTAGTGGTTATAAGAAGTTATAAAGGTTTCACATATAAAATTTTATTCTCTAATAGAAAAAAGAGAAATAGTGGAAAAATTTTAATATTGAAAATGGCTCTAAAATACATTGTCCACTCTAAATGGTTTGATATCTTTGAGTCCCTCCTATCTTTTAGAATAATCAATTCTATTAAATATCACAGCCAAAGAGTTCCAGGCGAAGTGCAATGCTTTGATTCCATGTTTTAGGAATGATGCGTATAAACCTGGAAATGATTGGTGGGTTGAAAAAGTTCTTTGCATGTCCTTTGATATTATTATTTCCTTCGAAAATCTGAAAGCAAAATATGAGAAAATCTTTAAGGATGGCATAATGGGTATAAAAATCTTATACCTGAAAGTAACATAATATTGTATATCAACTGTATTTCAGTTTTAAAAACTTATAATTTTTTATCCTTTTAGTACAAACTGTGGGCATTAATGAACACATACAACATTATCACAAAGATGATCCTCAATCAATTATGAACTCACACTCCAGACATACCTCTTTAGTGATATCACCTCATCAGTGATCTGAGTTGAAACAGGGAAAAATAAAGAAATCTGATATGGTGCTGTGGAGCAGCCACAAACGCATAGCTGCCTTTAGCCCCTTTGTAGCTATGACTTTGAGCAAATTACTTACAGTCTCTGATTATCCATTTCCTTATTGGCAAAATGGGGATAATAAATTTTACCTCATAGAAGTTGTTGTAAAGATTTTAAAGAGTATGTAAACATATGACAAGTCTTTATTAAGTGCCAGATAATGGGCACCAATAAATGGTTAACTATTACTAACTTTTAAAATAAAATGCATCATGTATTTTTATTTATCCTTTTTGTCATATGCCCTATATCATCAACTAAACTGTGTTTTAGGTATGTTTCTGTCATCCCCAGCAAGTTCCTCAAGATTTACACACATCAGAAGCTAAGTCACTATTTGTTTATAAAAATGATTTTTGCCCTACTATGAGGATATCTTGATACAGTGAGAAATAAACCAAACCAAACCTAACAAATAAACAACCCAGGGGTTTAGAGAGAAAGAGATTCAAATCCATTAACTGAGATTAAGTGCTGAGCCCATGATGAGCATAAATGTCCATCCCCTTCTCCTGTGTTGCCCCTCCTACTGGTTTCAGCCCAATTCCCATTCCTGGAATATTAGGTTCATCTCCTTAGCTTTGCCTCTGGTAGTATTTTAAAACCGTATAACTAGGAATTTAGGAGTATAATGGAAGAGTTCATCTTGCAGGAAATTAGTCTCCTCATCAGGAAGGATAACAATTGTTTTAATAACAATATGACACAGAAGGGTATATGGCCATGAGTATGTGACCAGCCATGAATAACAAGTACATCCAAGCTAATGCTAATATGGTAGAAGGTTTTCTAGACCCCTGTTACAGACTGTATGTTTGTGTCCTTCCAAAATTCATATGTTCAAACCCTAATCCACAATGGGATGATATGAGGAGGTGGGTCCTTTGGGAGATGATTAGGGCTAGGAATGGGGGGGGCCCTCATGGCATCTCTGTGTGTGCACGTACCGAGGAAGGCCATATGAAAGCACAACCAGGAAGACTGCCCTCACCAAAAACCCAACCATGCTGGCACCCTGATCTAGGATTCTAGCCTCCAGAACTGTGAGAAATAAGTGTTTTTTGTTTGTCACCCAGTCTATGGTAATTTTTTATACAGTCCAAGCAGGCTGTATAACAGCCTTTCAACAGACAACCCTTTCACCATCTTTCTCAATCAGAGCTAATTAAACTTCACACCACCCCCTGCTGTTTTGTCCTCATTCTTTTATAGGTGACTCAGTCAAAACAGAAAGATAGTGTACATGGTCCCTGTCGCAAGACCAGCTACCTACAGAGCTAGGACTTGGAAGACTTAAAGAGTGACACATGTCAGTGCATGCTTATCAAATACAAAGAACTATTTGCAAATTTGAGGTTCTGTTCTCATCATAGCAGTTTTCAAATTGTTTTCTTTTTGCCAAGATACCCCTGTACCTTGTCCACCAACGAGGATTTCTCTCTGTAAGGTTTCCATTCAACTCCCTGGTCACTGTACTGGATGGTGTAGCTCTTCACATACATTTCAGAGGACAGAGACTTGCAACCCTGTGTTATAATTGCTGTTATCTTCTTGATTTTGAGCAGATCAATTTGTAACCACTGATTGTTGTTGTTTGCCTATGAAAATGATTAGAACAATGCATTTGATGTTAAAACCTTTGCTTTTTTAGACCAAGATACTCAGAAATGCACTGAGCTGGAAGGATTTCTTTTCTGTCTCATCCTTGAGGATTCCCCTTTCTCCTAGAATCCTTCCCTGTTCCTTCTTGTTTATTGTCAGCAGGTTTATAAACTTTTGGAATATTTCACACATTGTACAACAGTTATTTGTTTACTTGTGTTCCTTACCCTTTGAGGACAGGGACTTAGTTTTGTTTTCAGGTGTTCACCACGATGTATGGCACACAGCTGGTGCTCAACAAATAAATACATTTTATTTGAGAAAAAGTATTAAATTGCTAAATTACCTGTAAATATTTTTCTCTTAAGCAAGTTTATTTAAATGCTATGGTGATATTACTGAAGAGTTATCTGAGAAAGAATTAGATAGTATCCTCTCTCAATTTAACTTATTTTAGAAAAGCCCCACTTTTCTTTCCATTGCTAATGTCCAATAGGAGAAGTAGTCCAATTTCTTCTTTTCTGATATTTCAAATAAATGTAATATCTGAGAGACCTAATAAAGCTACACCCAGGGCTGGATATGGCATAGTAGTTGTCCTGTCTCTGGCCTAACAAAATGCGTAATTTTATGATAGGCACTTGGAGAAAGGATCAGAAAGACTAATTGAGTTTTAGAGTAATCTGAGATTAATTTTCATCTTTGGGAGGTTTATCATGCCCCATAGTCTCATTCAATTCTATATGAAATAATGAATATTGATATATTTTCTCAACATCACTCATATGTGCATGTCTGTATGTGTATACACATATGTATGTATATGTGTAGTCACAAATGTATGTATATGTGTAGTCACATGTTATTGTATTTTTAAAGCAAATTAATTGAATTAAAATGATTGTATTAGATAATTTTGGTTAATTTTGTAACACCCTCTAGTGACATCTGGTGGTATTTTAGTGTGTCTTCAAATCAAGGTTGTACGAGTGATACAGAATGCATATAGATAGCTAGCGGAGCTTTGTAGGTGTAAATTTCTTTTGGAGGCATCAAAGAGGTAGAGACACTTCAGTCTGCATGCATACCTGCATATGTCTGGCTTAGATTTTCCGCCTCTCTAACGAAACCCTATACAAGACATTTCATACTATTGAAGGTTAAGTGAAACAAATAGTTTTGACCTAAAATTCCAGATTTAAAATGACAGCTTTAAAAATTAAAATTAGACTTTTATCTTTGCAGCCTTTACTATATCACAAAACTAAGAGCAAATTATATAGAGAGCAAAATTTTTTTAAAGGCTGTAAAATGGAGGGTGGGATGACAAGGTTACACCATGAACAGGTCTAAAGGGCCATCGGGGAAAGAATTGGTTGATACCCTCTCTCTAACTTTTTTTTTTGGGCCGCGCTGCATGGCTTGCAGATCTTAGTTCCCCCACCAGGGATCAAACCCAGGCCACCTGCAGTGGAAGCGAAGTCCTAACCACTGGAACGCCAGGGAAGTCCCTTTATTTTAGTTATATTTATTTAATTTTATTTATATTATAGAAATTAAATCAATATAATGTTACACAACATTATTACTTCTGTGGGTCTCAGTTCCCCCCTTTGCAAAATTGCAAAATAAGGTGCTTGGGTTGCTTCAAATGGTGCAAGGAGCATAGATCTGTCTATCGGGAGAGTGGGATTCCTGATTCCGCCACCAGGCTAAGCTAAAATTATTTAACCTCGTTTGCATTTGGACTTAAAAGGAAAATCTGGACCAGATGCTTTGTAAAACTCTTTGCCTTTCTAACATTCTATGATTCTGTGATGATCCAGAAATGAGTCTCAAGGCACAGACATAGTTGCCCAAGACTCTCTGTATTGGGCCCAGATAGTCTCTTCTATTTGCTCCCCTTGCATCACACCATTCCCTCCTCCTTTATCTGGTGGCCTGATTTAAGATTAGGATGTGGGATTCTATACAGAGTCCAGGGAATTGGAGTGTAGCTTCCTTAAGGGAGGGAGTTAGGAGGACAGAAAATAGGGAACCTGGATTAAGTTGATTGACTGGACTGTTCTGATTTTTGATGCCATTCAGATTTTTCAGGTCAGTCGAAGAATGAAATAAATATGAGTCAATTATTAATAGTTACCCTAGAACTAAGTTACCTTACTTACTCAATGGGCTAATATCAAGGGAAATATAACTCTCTGCAAGATGTTCACAAAACTTAGATCACAGATTTATAAACCTGGTTTTGCAGCATCTTATCAGACTGCCAGTTATCTAAAGGAATGTTACAAAGTTCTGAAAAAATGAGAACAAACGAATTTAAATGACACTCTTAAGAAAATGAAAAATATTGCTAAATTCTGGAGAGAACAAAAAGAAGACAAGATGTTGCAAATCTAAGTCATTTATCCCTAATGGAAGTTGTCTCGATCAGGAGTTGGCAAACTACAGCCCAAGGCCAAACCTGGCCTACTGCCTGTTTTTGTAAATAAGGTTTTATTGGAACACAGCCATGTTCATGCATTTACATATTGTTGACGGCTGCTTCCCTGCAACAATGGCAGAGTTGAGTAGTTATGACAGAGAATGTATGGCTCACAAAGGCTAAAATATTATCTGGCCCTTTGCAGAAAAATTTTGCCCACCCCTAGTCTAAATCAAGACCACAGAGATGACAACTTCTCTCTGAGCCAAAGTTCGAGCTAAAGCTATCAAGACAACACACATCCTAGTTTTCAGACCTAGGATCATAATCTGCAGAAGCAGAAGATGATACTCTGGCTTCCCAGGGCCCCCATGTTCCCTGTAGTGAGGGCCTATGCTTTCTTCTGAAAGGCTGAGAGAATTCCATTTGCAGGGGACATTTCACCTTGGCTTGCCAGGCATTCACACGGCCCTGGGCATTAAGACGGGCACAGAAGGGTTCCCAGTAATCTCCCCACCAAGATTTTTTAAATGAGGAAGCTGTGATTTGCTTGTCTTCTATCTTTCCACTTTCCATACCCAGAGGTGTGGAGCATCCTGTCAAGAAAAAAGTAATGTGATTAATTATATACCACTGATATTCCTTGCATGGCATTTTGTACTTCAGAGGAGACAAGAAATAATATTACTGCTAAGTAATGACAAAAACAACCATCACAGCAATGAACATTTATTGTCCAAGTGCTAAACCCTGTTTTCAGGCTTCACATGTATTACTTAATGCTCTTAAATATCTCCATTTTACAAACGAGAAAACAAAAGCACAGCAAGAAAAAGTAACTTGACTAAAATAATACTGCTAGAAGAATCAGAAACTAGCTTTGAGTCCAGCCAGTCTGACATCAAATACCATGTTCTAAACATCTAAACTCATTTCCCTCCTTCAGTGAGTCATGGAACCTTTGTTTTTTGCTTTGAGGTAGACAATACTCCTAAAGTATCTATGTATATAAAAACATACTCTATTTCTTCTAACAAAAGCTACAAAGAAGAAGTTATAGGGGACCTTGGTAGTCACATTTAATATTTTATTCCCAACCCTTTGAGGGTGATTCATGTGATACACCCTTTAGAATTTTGCCAAGGCATGAATTTGAACGTCACAGGCAACAAAGCTGATCTGTGAGTGTAAGAAACATATCTAGTGAGTGAGCCCAGCTGACTGCCCATCATCATCATCTTTGTGACACTTTGTTCTTGCTAGTAAATCATGCAGACATTTTCTTGAAGTGATACCTTACTTTCTTCATGAAACAAAGGCTTCAAAGAAGAAAGCTTACTGCTAATACTAATTATATAAACATCAAGAAAGTGAAGAGATCTTAAAAAGTAATACTTCTTGTATAGAAAATAGAGGTTTTAAATAGACTAACATTGTTGAATGTCACATTTTAGGGTAGCTTGACTCTATGACCTGAACAAACTACCAGTTACATCGCATACCATATGGAAAGAAAAACGATAATGACTTATAGAGCTGTTTCAAGTTTTCCTGCCTGATCAAAATTTGCAAATTTTTTTTGATGTGGACCATTTTTAAAGTCTTTATTGAATTTGTTACAATACTGCTTCTGTTTTATGTTTTGGTTTTTTGGCCACGAGGCATGTGGGATCTTAACTCCCCACCAGGGATCGAACATGCACCCCCTGCATTGGAAGGCGAAGTCTTAACCACTGGACTGCCAGAGAAATCCCCCAAATTTGCATTTTATGTGGAAGATGTTATATAGCATTGCTATCTGAGCATTGGCAAAATGCCCATTTCCATATCCCTCATGAATATCAAGAGTTATTGTACTGTTATCTGTTTATCAGCTGATAAGAAATTTATTGCAAGGTTCAGTTTTCTCCACTGTAAGCCGTGGTTTTTTCCTTCTACCCTGAGAAGGCACTGTAGCTTCCCAACAGATGTGCCACAGCAAGTTTTAGGTGTGCCTGTATGTGTGTGTGTGTGTGTATATATATATATATATATATATAATATATATATACATACATACATATATATTGTTAAAATATGTCTTTATTTTGCCTTCCTTGTTGAAGAATATTTTTGCTGGACAGGTGTGCCTGTATATTGATCTCCCTCCCCCCTCAGCCCTTGAGCAGCTAGGTGGTGCCTAGATCAGCCAAGCCCAGGGTGGATTGCTTCATTCTTTTACCCCAGACTGTGAGACAGATATTATATTTTATATGTGCTTTGAAGTGAAAAAATTTGGAAAGCACCACTTTAAGAGTCAGAGAAGAAGAATAGTTGATAAAATCCTTAAGTATCTTGTTATATATAGTAGAATTTTATTATGGCCATTTATGATTATCTAGATTTATTTATACCACAGGTCACATTACATCCCCTGAAAAATAGAAGCTTACATAGAAAAGGCTTGGATACCTACATAGAGTGTGAAACAGAATACAGAGTTCAAGCAAGGTTTCAAGAAGTTGGGAGGCAGATTTATATTTCAAAAACATTCACTGAACACCTAATATATGCCAGTAATGTTGCTAGCTACTTTTATTACATTAAAGTCTGAGTGACCTGGCTGGAAGACTTTGGAAGAGTCAGACGTAGTTTGACTCTCAGTTCTTATTGAAAATGGGCTGATGGAGGTCATTCTTCGCTAGGGCCCTTCCTTAGAGGGTCAAGGCAGTATCCATATGATCCAGGAATTCTTCAGAGAGCCTGCCCTCTGTCTGGTAGAACCAGTCTTAGTCTAGATCACAATGAGAGTTTACCTGAGTGGAACCTCTGTTTCACAAAGGTTTTTCTAGGAACCTAAGTGAAGAGAACTAAAAATTCTACCCATTCTCCCATACCCCCCAAATCTTGATTTTCTGAGTGGCAGCTAGAAAACAATGCATCTGTGTTCCTTACCGTTAACCTCGCAACCTTGCAGTTCCAATCGAAGGGCAGGTTTGTTATAGGATTTAGTTGGAGAGATTCTAATATATCTAGCCACAACAGGTGGGTCAAACTGATTCTCTTTTATTGTAGAGGCATCTGAATTGCCATTAAAATACTAGAGGAAGAGAGGAAAATTTAGTTATATAACAATTCTCTATAAGGTAATTTTATAATAAAATTTTCATCCAATTTAATATTGTAATACTAAGTTTTCATGTAGCCTGAATCAAATTAATTTGGTCTTAAAAGATAACTGGGAATACTTCCACTTCAGGAAGATGGTATAAGTACAATTGAAAACATAAAAAGACTCTGAAAGGTGGAGAAAAGGCAGACTGGCTAGGGTTCTCAGGACCCAAGGAACAACACAGTGGCGAGTCCCCTGGGTTTTCTTTTTACCGCATATACAGACTTGAAGCCAGGAACCAGGAAACACGAATAGGTGCAGACAAAAAAAAAAAAAAAAAAAAAAAAAGCCAGCAAAAGCCTTCTTTCTCTAGCCTCAGGACCAGAAAAGAGCAGTCTAACAAGACAGAAAACTTTTAGATAACAATTATTCTACTTCAAGCCAAACATCATAGAATAGAAAACACTGTGGCCCCTTCCCTACTCACAGCAGCAAAGGCCAACTGGGGAGCCTAGACTTCCATGCTCATGAGACTGTAAGGAGGCACCCTGACTGGGGTTGTGTCAGAGAAAGCCAAATAGAGACCCAGGATCTTCATCTCTTCCAGCTTCTAATAAGGCTCCCACTCCTGCAGTGTCAGTGGATACCATCCCATCCCCACCCAGCAGCAAAGAGGAGGGGTCCCAGCTCAGGTGTCAACAGAGGAGGCCAAGTAGGGAATGGACTTTGACCTCTTCCTGGCAGTAAAGAGGCTGTGCCCCATCCCATTTCCCTACCAGAACAGTGTCAGGAAGAACCAACTAAAACAAAAGAGTGGATATCAGTAATATTGAAAACAGAAAAGCAATAGATAACAGCAGTGAAACAAAGGGCCAGTTATTCAAAAAGATTTTTAAAAATTGGCAAATCTCTAGCAAGACTGACAAAGCAAAAAGAGAAGAGATGCAAATTACCAATATCATAAATGAAATAGGCAATATCACTACAGACCCTGCAGGCATCAAAAGGATAATAAGAGAATACTACAAACAACCCTTACACATAAATTTAACAACTTAGAGGAAATGGACCAACTGACTGAAAAAACACAAACTATCCAAATTCACCCAATATGAAATAGGTAATTTGAAGAGCCTGTAACTATTAAAGAAATTGAATTTATAATTTTAAAATTCCCAGAAAACAAATCTCCAGGTCCACCTGGTTTTGCTGGTGAATTATACCAAATGTTTAAAGAATTAACACCAATACTAGCTTATCTCTTCCAGAAAACAGAATAGAAGAGCATACTACCTAATTTATTTTATGAAGCTAGTATTACTCTGATATTAAAACAAAAAAGACAGTATAAACAAATAAAACTACACACAAATATCCCTCATGAACATAGATGCAAAAATCTTTAAGCTATGGACTTTAACTGTAATTTGTGTACTGTCTCCAATACTGATTGGTAAGAACCATAATTTAAGATTTTCATGATCTATTCTAAGTTATAGTGCAAATAATTTATTATTAGAAATAGCTAAATGATAATATAGAAGATAGTAACACAGGAAATGATTTACAGAAAAAATGAAACTGATTCAAGGTTATCAGTGTAATAATGGTGGACTGACTCCTTCCATTCAGATAGCTTTCTTTGAAGAGGAGGGTAAGGGAGAAGGGGAAGAATCAGGGCTGGTATAATTGGGTCATTGGGAATAAACTGGCTGAGCCCCTGGACAATCCAACAGAGTAAAGTCACTCCTCAGGCATGGCAGCCAAAAAAATATGTGAGAATCACACTGCCTCAGAGCATTACTTGTATTAACACTACTATTTCCTTCAGTTACACTGAAATAAAGAACAAAATAAAATATAAGTTAGTAAAATCAAAACTCTTGGAGGCCAATTTTTAGCATGAGCTCTTTAAGGCACAAGACCAGGTATTCTACCCTATTGAATATCATCTGCCAATCTGAGAAGTATGGGTATTTAGTTTGATTATAAAGAGATTTTTTTTTTCAAGTTTTATGAAGTTTTGAAATTTCAGAAGTCAAGCTTATCCATTTAATTTGTAATATATAGGCATGTCATTTTACCACTTTCCTCCATAAGACACTAAGAAAGCCATTTGTATTTATAACATCCAGAAAGGTGGGGCTTTATTTGTTTTGTTTTGTTTTTTGCGGTACGCGGGCCTCTCACTGTTGTGGCCTCTCCCTTTGCGGAGCACAGGCTCCGCGGCCATGGCTCACGGGCCCAGCCGCTCTGCAGCATGTGGGATCTTCCCAGACCGGGACACGAACCCGCGTCCCCTGCATCGGCAGGCAGACTCTCAACCACTGCGCCACCAGGGAAGCCCCAGGAAGGTATTTTTAAAAAAGATATAGTAACCCTAGGCTCGGGAAGAAACAACAATGCACACAGACCATCACGTTCCTAGTGCTGTTCCCTTTGAAGATCCGCCAGTTTGTCTGGTCAGAGCTGTAAGCCACAAAGAACTCGGTGGTGTAGTAAGACTTCAGGTAGTGTTTGGCACCTTGGGTCTGGATCCCCGTGAACAGGACTTCCCTTTGCATGTCTACCTGCAATATAGAAAAGCCATTAAGCAGAACCATCCTTGTCAACAAGTCACACACTGCCTTAATTCATTGTACAACTAACCTTCTTTAGAAAAAAGAACCAACACCTAACAAACTAATAAAATGGCTAGGGGAAATCCGTATTTGAGCACAGGGTACCTGAACTTGAATCCAAACTCAACCACTAACTAGTGTATGTGACATTGGGAAGTTAGTTAATCCCTCTGTGCATTAGGGGTTTTTTATCTGTAAAATGGGATATTACTAGAAATAACCTCATAGCATTCATTTTGAGTATGTAAAGTACTTAGAATGGTGCCTAGCACCTAGTAATTGTCATTTCCCCTAGCAACATTGCAAGAACAAAAAGAAGAAATTATTAAATCACTGTCATTTTTATTATTACAGGGAATCCCCAGGCAGGCCAGTGGTTAAGACTCTGCACTTACACTACCAAGGGCCTGGGTTCAATCCCTGGTCAGGGAACTAATATCCCACAAGCCATGTAGCACTGCCAAAAAACAAAAACAAAAACAAAATCTCCCACATTTTTACTATTACAGTAGGGGTAAATATTATCAGGTTAATATATCAGGTTAATAAGATATACCTGGATCCAAGGTTTAGGGTTAAATTCTACTGAAAGTTTTTCTGCAATCCAAGCATTATATGATCCACCATTGTTTAGTCTTGCTAATTTGGGTTCCCAATAACCTAAATCCAAAGGAAGAAAACAATTTATTCTGAATTAAAAAAAAAAAAAAGGAAAACACCATACAGCTAGCAATTTCTCAAGTGAGTTTAGTCCCAGTGGAAAAGCAGATTCCTAAAGGAACTTCTGTTGCAATTAGGAGACAAGGTAGTTGACACAGGCCTCAGCTACTAAGTCAGTCCCTGATTATGAAATCTTGGTTTCAGGCCTATGCTTGGACAGCTGTCAACTACCACCCACCCCCTTTATTGCATATAGGTCATATTTATTTTTTCTTAATTATGTTGATGTGGTTTCTGCCTAGTGTACCTGCCTAACAGAAAGACATGGGAGGAATTTGTGGGAGCCTCATGATCCCTTACAATTGACCTTTTGATGTTGGGAAGAGTTTGAGGCAGAGAACGGAAACTTAGGAGGAGTTCCTGACGTACAGTGGGTGGACAAAAAGTTTCTTGAACAGATGCATGGTTGATGCAGCAAAGGGCTCTATTAATGGGGACTGTAATACCTGGCCTATAAGACCCTGTGAATCTGGCTAGAATATTATATGGGTTAGTTCCATTGACATCTTACATTCTACAAAAAACAGAGTAATGAGTAATTTCTGCTTAGAAAATACATATAACAAAGTAAAATTTCCACGGTTAGAGATCATACCTCTAGTGGGTCAGTAATTAGATATTTTACTGCTGTTTTACTATGTTGTGGTAGAGAAAAGCCTAGAGAGGAGCAATGGCCCATGGATTCAATAGGCAGCGTTGTCATGTACAGTTTTGCAGGCCGTATGCAGCACAATTGTAGAACATGCCTTTTACAGGCTATGATGCTACTACTTACCCCAAAACTCAGAAGCCTTGATCTGTGAATCAGCTATGAGACCAGTGCTTAGTCCCATTGGCATTTTACAGTCTACAAAATAATAGAACAGTGAATAATTTTTGCTTAGAAAGCACATATAATAAAGTAAAATCTCTATGGCTATAGATTATACCTCTAGTGGGTCAGTAATTAGATGTTTTCACCTACCTGTGGGGCACTGACTTAAATATGTCTGACCATAAAATCGTAAATGTACTAGCAAGAACTGGTCCTTTAATAGAAATTAAAATTAGTGACGCCCTAGTGGAAAACAACTTATCCTGAAGTGCAAATACTTTTTAAATTGATTTCCATCTGTTTGTATCATAAAATAAGCCATTTTACAATATTAAGTACTGTCCCTCATAAGACTGTGTTCTCAAAAGTTGACCTGAAAGTTACAATGTTATTTATATACTGATCAAAGAAGGGAATACTAGCCACTGAACTATCTGGATGTTGACACAGTGCTTGGTACTCAACAGGTGCTTAATAAATGCTGGCTTGCTGGCTGGCTGGCTGGTTGGATGGACAGACAGATGGACAGATGGAAACTGTGTTTCTCGAATACTGAAATGCCAAGTTCAGTGACTATCTCTGTCACAGTTGAATTCCTGGTTTCTCTCCCCTCCTCTACCCTGGAGTCTGGAGAATTTCTTATGTTCACTTCCCCACGGATCACAAATCATGAAGGAGGATGCTTTATATTGGTTCCTCAAATGAGAGGAGTGCCTTTGGTTTGAACCATTTGGCTTAAAACTGATGTTTGCAGTATAGTCAGACTATAGGTCAGAATAAAAGAAATTACTGCTACAGATCATGCCTCTGTTATGTCAGAGTTCTCAGAGTTGAATATTTCCAATCTAAAAATTGGTAATATTCTAGGGACAGGCACTCTCCTGCTAAAAAAATAATGTGGCTCTTGGATGATACCTCTGTCTGTGATGAGAAATAGCGTTTGCATCCCTGCTCTCTGGTTTTCTCCAACTTCTGTGTCTAGGAGCCACCAGCCAGGTTTTGAAGCCTTCATTTCAAGAGTTTTAAATGAACCTAAAATAGAGAGTAAAGGACAACATTGCATACACAAAGATTAACAGGTTAACATTGGTTGACCACTACCAAAGAATCCTAAAATCCCTGAATTGCAAGTGGTTTAGAATATAACTTAAGAGTTACCCATTTCTCTTTAGGCAAGACTACAGATGTAACAAAGAGATCAAAACAAAACAACAATGACAACACACACACAAACTTACTATAAATAAATTGCCCTGGGACTGTAAAAAATCTCCAACGCCCCTTACTAGAAAGAAGCTTTCATTTATCTAAATATAATGTTACAAGTTAACCCATATATAATACAGCTTATCAAAGCAACCTTGAATGATATGTCATTGGGCCTCAAAAATACTGTACATGTTTCCTTTCTCTCTCTTCATTTCTCTAGTTTTTCTTTTTTATCTGAGAAAATTAAAATAAAACATCCTTCCCCCGTGTTTCAATTTTTCTATAAAGTTTACATTTTAGAGAGAGATGTACAAAAATTGTTTCAGAAAATCACTGAAAGAATGAGATTTCTGAAACCTCTGATTATCCATTCTGGTATTTAACATTACCTACCGCCAGTTAATACTTAAATTCTGCTGACTATAATATGTGACCATTTCCTAGATTGTGAGTAAAAAGTAATAGCTGATGGTCATCCTCCTCAAACACGCTAAAAAAGACCTCCAGCCTTCTACTCTCTAATGCAGATATTAGGTCTGAAGATTTAGGTGGGTCAGAGAACCACAGCTTCTCGCACACAGGCTCATGGAAAGGATGACTGATCTGGTAACACTTGGTGAAAAGTTAGGAGTGAGTTTGACCTAATCCTTTCTGCCCCTGATTTTAACAGAGTGGGTCTTTATAGCTTTGTTAATGAGAAACTGCCATGTTTCAAACAAACAAAGACCCTCTTTACCCCATCCTTAACTAAATCGGGCCCATTTGGACTTGGGTGCCTACATCTGAGTCTGATTCACACAGCAACCTCCCCACCCAGAGTCCTGTCAAAGGACTGCCCTGACTAGCTTCTCAGATAGCATTTATGGAAGATAGGCTGCTTGTTAAAAATGCAAAAAAATGTTAAAAATCCTGGGCCCCTGCCCAAGTTCTATCAGATCAAAGTCTCTGAGAGCAAAATCTTTCCTTAGCATCTGCATTTTAACCAGCTTTGTAAATTTGTATTATGCCCACTGCAGTTTGAGGATCAATGGCATCTAGCACTTACACCTGCACTCACACACCTCCAAACAATTCACTGGCACATAAAAATCCTTTTTGATGATTGTAGTTTGTTTAAACCTTATCATTATTTTGCATATGAAAAGCTTTAAATACCTTATTATTCTTTAGTTTTTATAATCATTTAAAAATATATTTTTCCCCTCATGAGTCAGTTTAAGATTCAGATTCCTACAGTCACTTGCCCAAAGATATCAGGGTGATAGAGTGAGGAGGAGAATTCAAGAACCCCGAAATCCTGGTAAGTTTCTGATCTCCGCCCAACAGAAAGCTTTAGCTGCCTGAACCTCGTGGGATTCATTTAGTAATCTGCTTTAGACCGGGCCTGCGTGACACATCATGGCTTGGAAGAATCTGCACTAGACAGAGCACCTCTGTAGAAGAAAGTTGGGCTGCACATTTAGTCTGTGTGGTGCTACAAACAGTGCAGACATTTAACTGACTCTTTTGTATTCTGCATGCAGGTTTAGAATATGGCTTTGCCCAGCATCCATAACAGAGCCCATGCTTTAACCCCTTTGGATGGAGACGCACAGGAGGGAATGAGTAAGAGTTACAGATGCTAAGATTGTCTGCTTTTGCCGTTTTGTCACAGGGACCTCTTTTCATTGTTGACATCTTTACCAGGCAGAAGAGGCCAGACCCCTAACTGGTACTGTTGAGTGCCATTTTCCAGCAAGGTCTGGCCATGAAAGTGAACCACATGAATGTCCTGGGAGCCGCCTACATTCAGCAGGTGCAACCTCACCCACTCTTGCTCGTACATTCTCAGGCCAGGCAAGTTGTAGATCATCCCATTAATGGCTGAAAGGACAGAGAGTTGCAATCAATCAAAAATCTGTGTACATCAGGAAAGAGGAACTATGAGGCTTCCCATTCACCACCCATCTTCTTTATTACTCTGCATACCCAATCCCACCCAGACATAGTAAGGGGCCCCCTATATGTCATAATATCAGTAAGAGGCTGAAACAGAGCCACCTTTTCCTTCTCACACCAGCCTACTGCAGAAGTGTGGGTGAGTACCCTTTCCAAGCAGTTTATCACTCTTTTCCCCAGATTTACACTTTTCCTGTTCTGTGCTTTATCCATTTATTCTTTATATTTATAGTATGAATTTTCCTAGGCTACGAAAAGGGTAAGGACAAATGTGGGCAGATAAGTGAACTCTAGAGGAAAGAGGGTAAGTGAGGGGATATGCAGTGTATCACCCTAAGGCCTCCTAAATTCAGAGATAGTTTCAGGCAAAATTAGGAAATCGGTCTTTTTAAAAAAAAAAAGTTTATTTATTTATTTATTTTTGGCTGCATTGGGTCTTCATTGTTGGGTCTTTGTTACTGCATGCGGGCTTTCTCTAGTTGTGGCGAGCAGGGGCTACTCTTCGTTGTGGTGTGTGGGCTTCTCATTGCAGTGGCTTCTCTTGTTGCAGAGCTCGGGCTCTAGGCGTGCAGGCTTCAGTAGTTGTGGCACATGGGCTTAGTTGCTCTGCGGCATGGGGGATCTTCCCGGACCAGGGCTCGAATCCGTGTCCCCTGCATTGGCAGGCGGATTCTTAACCACTGCACCACCAGGGAAGCCCAGGAAGTTGGTCTTTATCTTTGTTTTACCCACCAGGCTTAGACATTCATGTTTATTCTCTCGTTTGTCTGATTGCTTCTCTGCCCACTTCCCAGCTTGGATGTCTAGGGTTCTCAGACTTTATCAACTCTCTCCTTACTGAAATATGTGTTTTTTAAGCATCTGATAAAACTTGATCACCTTAAAAAATGAATACATACAAAATTGTAATGATAAAGCTTAATGCTACCACTCACTTAATTGGGACTGAATTGAGGGAAGTTTTGGTGGTGGTGGTGGCTGTTGTTTATTCTTCTAAAGTTAAAGGGACTACTGTGGAATTTCAGGAACCAGGCAAGTGAATTTTTGGAGGGAGAAGAGTTGAGATCATTTTGGCTCTCTTAAAATTATATCAGGTATTGGGGCTTCCCTGGTGGCGCAGTGGTTGTGCGTCCGCCTGCCGATGCAGGGGAACCGGGTTCGCGCCCCAGTCTGGGAGGATCCCACGTGCCGCGGAGCGGCTGGGCCCGTGAGCCATGGCCGCTGAGCCTGCGCATCCGGAGCCTGTGCTCCGCAACGGGGGAGGCCACAGCAGAGGGGGGCCCGCATACCACAAAAAAAAAAAAAAAAAAAAAAAAAAAAAAAAAAATTATATCAGGTATGAAAGCGCCTGTCTATATACTCATAACACCAGCCTCACCTCCTCATCTTAGTTTCTGTGTAAGAAATAGATCTCCTAAAAGTACAAGGTATCTCCAGTGGTTATTAGGTCAGTATTGCTAAACCATTACATCAGGATACAAAAGTGAAGACGCTCAACAGAGTAGGCACTCAGTAAACATTTGATAAATTGAGCTGAGTGAATAAAATTCGTTCATTTGTTTACTAATCCAACACATATTTACTCAGTGCATACTGCAGAGGCCAGGCATAGGTAGTCTGCTTATCAAATACGCTGATAAGTTCTACAGTGGAAGATTACCAAACTAAAACTATACTGGATGCATTTTACGCTTTCTTTGAAGAATCAGGAAGCAGGGCCTCGAGGGTACTCAGCAAGTAAAGGGCATAGCTGAGAAATGGGCCTGTCTTGATTCTGTAGTCTGTACTTTCCACTAGGTTGAGAGATTTTCAGAGGATGTGCTGCCTACCCCTGAGACCAAGCACCCTGGGCTGAAAGGCCTAGAGATTATAGGAGAAGAGAAAAGAAAGCTCTGCTTGGAGTCTGTGGGGCAGCTCTCAATTGACTCTATTCTAGACTGCTTAATAGAATTTCTTAACCTTGTGTGATAAGCAGAGTCCAGAGGGTGGGGTTTTGGAGCAGATTGTAAATCATATTGTTTCCTTTCCTCTACGCCAAAGTGGTTTTACAGGTGAGATCAGATTGTATTCCACACTTACAGAAGTTTAATAAGGAAAATAAACTAAAAAAGAGTAGCCTGAGTATATAAATGGGGTGGGAGAGGGAACATAGACTGACTTAGCCTTGATGACTGGCTGGGGAGAGGAGGTGGCAGTGAACTGGATATTGCTTATAATGTCTTTTTTTTTTTTTTTTTTTTTTAATTCCTGAAGCAATAGCAGCTTTCTTCTTTCCTATTACACTGAATGACTGACCCATCACCCAAAGCACAGGACCTTCCTGATCAGAAATCTCATAGAAATCACCTCCATTTATCAAACTCTGAAAACAGGGTCTTCATTTGTCTTCTGATCCCTAAGTCATTCTATTTGTTGTTCACCAAATCCTAAATTCTGCCTTTCTCTAAAACTGTAGTTCCGTTGCCAATTTACAGACAAAGTTCCTGAATGGATTTCAGAGTAGATATGCTTTCCCCTCTCTTCCCACCCAAATGCTTTCTTGGCACTCTTCTTCCATTAGCTGGCTACATAGTTTCCTATATCATTTTCTCCACATATGCTTTGGGTGCCACCTGGGAACTGCTGAGAGCTACAAATATTACAGTCATTCTTATTTTGAAAGTATGTGTGGGCGATCACTTCTACATAAATAATTGATCCTTTAGAGATCAAGAAACAGTTTTATTAACTGTTTAAATTGCAGAATAACGCGAATTCCTTTCCAATTTATGTTACCAACTGAAGCACACTGGCTTTTTTGTTGGTTTGCTTGGGTTGGTTTTGCAGCAGCCTTGTGCGCTATCTTTTAGATTTCAGATTTTGTATACTCTCTTTCACCTGCAGTGTCACCTGCCACATTACATCAGCCCTCGTAGACATTTAAGGACCTGGTGTCAGTTAGAACTCCTGGTTCCACAGAAGCATCTCATGTCTAATTTTGGGAAGACCTATGAGCAGGAATCACTATCACCCAGTGATTAGGTTCAGAGACTAGATCAAAGTCAGAGGAAAATACCATGAAACTCATGGGAGTTTTTTACTTCTGAGGATGTGCGTCTCCAAGACCTCATGGGCTTCTTTTCATAGTACCAGCTCTTCTTTTCATCAAAGACCATAAAAAGTAGGACAAATTCTCTCATGTCCACAGGCATGTTGGTCTCCTTATGAAGTGTTCCTTTTCGGCAGATCAGAAGGGGTCCTATCAAGCCTGAGTGGATGTCTTTTTCCTGGAAGACAGTAAGAGCAAATTGCACATATTATCCCTTTCTCAAGATTTTCTTTGCCCTTCTGACAATCACTGATCATATTGAAAAGGAGATCTTCTCAGAGGCTCTGAATTTGAAGATTATAAATGAATAGCTTAAGCCTGGATATTGATCATCTAATTCTGTGATGTTCATAGTCCCTTTCTCTGATTAATCCTTTGTTTTGACATGGTAGTAATGATAATAATGAAGATAATAATAGTGATACTATTATAAATACTATTGAGCATCTACTATGTTAAATATTTTGCCTATAGTATCTTATTTAATTCTGACAACAATCCTATATGGTAAAAAATAAATTCATTTATTGAACAAATATTACCAAGTGCCTACAATATATGCTATATACTGTTATCTCATTTTTAACTTTGGAAACTGAGGCTGAGAGAGCTCAAGTAACTTTCCTAGGGCTACACAGTCAGTGACAGGATAGGAATTGAAATCTAAGTCTATGCTCTCTACCATGCTCAAAATGAGGGAGTCTTGATTTTGTAGTTCTTTTATTAAAAAAAAAGAAAAGGCAGAAGAAAGTTAATACTTGTTCAAGGAAATTACAGATAAACATCTTCTTCTGTAAAGGTAGTCACTCTAACTAGGGCCAACCTTTTAAGTATTCCTCATTCCTTTCCACTGAACAAATGCTTCTCACTGTCATCTGAAGATCTGTATGGAGAGTCCCTGATTACAGTAGCTGTCTACTGTTGACCATGATCCTTACACATTCCTCATGGAAAGACAGATATTTACTAAGAAATAATCGTGACACTTCCATTTGATGGACTCAGGTTATAAGTTTGGGGAAATGACAAAATCTTTCCATGGCTATGCTTACCGGGTTCACTGCTGAGTAGTAGGCCCAAGCCCGACAGGCAGAGCCAGGATTTTCTGGCCCTGATCGCTCAGTGGCGTGCCATACATATGTATAAGTGCTGTTGGGCTGAACAGCATTGTCTTCCTTAAACCATTCAGGAGAGTCATCTTCATAAGTCTTTCCCTCTGATGATTTTTCATAGGAAAGCCCATGGGCATGAAGAGAATATGGTCTGGATGCTAAGTTTTTAAAACGAACCTAAAAAAAAGAATGATTCACAAATGTATTTAAGTTTAATAAAGCCCAAAAAATGTCAGCATTATGGGTCAAAGGGGATGGCTATTAAATTGAACCTAAAATATACTGAATGCTTAGAATTGCAAAGTAACTTTCGTATATTACTTCATCTAATTGTACAACCATCCTATGAGATAGGGCCTAAGTAGTTTACTCCAGAAACACCAAAACAGGTTTGTTTTTAGGCTCAAAGCAAAAGTATTGATATTATCTACAAATGAAATGATAAAGATAGGTGCTACAGATTTGAAAATGAATGAGGCTTGGGTTTTACTCACAATAAGGTTTCAACCTACTGGCATAGAGACTGCACATGTGAATGCAAGTTAAAAATCTGGAGACAAAAAGTGCTGTAAACAAAGTATGAATGGCATTAGGTGGGAATGCCTGGGAGAAGCAATTCAGTTGAATGTTTAGGAGAGGTTGGAGGAATTAAAGAAAGTTTCTTAGGAGAAATGGAATTTGCCCTTATAGAATGAACAGGAGCTTAGCAGAGGGAGAAATAAAATTATGAGATTTTTTTTTTTTTCTTGAAGAGTGGCAAGTTACTTGGTAAGCAGTCTTTGAAAAGAAATGTAGTTATTTGTTAATTTTGAAAAATAAATAAGTCACCATAGCTCTCTTGCCACTTTCATCTCTACAACCCTCTGGTGCTTGTGGAAATTCCTCTGATGATCTTAGCAATGCTCAAAAGATGACTTACTTGGATAACATCATCCACTTCAGCTCTAATGATAGGACCAAGTATGCCAAGATGCTCTTCATACTCTCCCCGAGGATCAAGCTTTTTAAAAGTGCTATCAAGGTACTTTCGAAAAACTACTTTCTTGTATATGGTGTCCTTTGAAACATCATCAGTGTCTTCACTGAAACGATAATAATAGCATTTGTTTAAAAGAACAAGTTAAAGACCATTCAAGAATTTAGGAAATTATCTCTGTTTCTGAATGTAGTATATAGAGAAGATATTTGATAAATATTTGATGAAGAAATGAATTAAAATATAAATAACTAAAACCACAAGCCAGTAAATATCCTTCAACTCCCAGCTCATATATCATTTCTTGGTATCTCCTCCTATGATCCTTTAGACTGGGTCAAATCTCCAGCATTCCTCACATTTCTATACTATTACTATAGTATATATAGTAAATCCCTGTAGTATTCTTACAATATTTCTATAGTATATATAGTAAATTATATATCATTTATTCATGAGATTATCTATTAATATCTGAATCTACCACTAGAGTGAAAGCCCCATGAGGTTAGGGATTGTGTCTAGTTTGCTTATAATTTTTATTTCTAGTGCCTAGCAAGTTATCTGGCACATAGTAAGCAGATATTTATTTAATGTATTAATGAATGACACATATAATCATATATTAACATAGCAGATTTTAATATCAAAAGCAGACAAAGCCATGTGATGGGACAGTGCCACGACAGGCAGATAATGAGTCAGTTGATTTAGAGGGCCACGCCTGTAAAGGTCACTGGATGGATGAGTGTTTTATACTCTGAAAGTAGCCACTCTTCCCACATTTGCTTTTGCTAAATCATAGTATTCCTCATGTAGTTCACCAGCTCAGTCTGGAGCTAGAGCACATCATATTTTCCTACTGACTCTTAAATTTCCCAGGAGTCTGGGAAACAGGCCAATAGCTCATACCTCAGTCTCACAGTATTTGTTATACAACATGAGCCATCCACAGAGAATCCCATTCTGCCTTCCTTCTAGCCTTTCTACAGGATTAACCCCGTTCTTCCAGACTCTAAGCATAACATACAGTCTCACAGAACACATGGGGAGGAGCAAAACAACTTTGCCATAAAAATGGGATGCATATCTGGAATGGGACACAGGATTTTGAAGGAACTAGTTCCATCCCTTTACACTCTGGAAAACCTTATTCCCTCAGTAACTTGCTTAGAAATCCCTAGATAAACTATTTATTCTCATATAGTAATGGGTTCTACATCTAAATAGGAAGTCAAGGGAGAAAGTCTCTTAAACTAACAGAATTCTAATATGGAAATGTCAGGCATCAGATTAATGAAATAACTTCTGTAAATCAAGCCATGCATTGTGTTTGCTTACTCTAGTTGCACTTTGGTTTTAACTTTAGTAGTGTAACAGTTAGCTTTTGTAAAAGCTATGGGCTATATTTGGACACTTTACACATGGTCCCCATGATATCGCTGAGGATCTGTAGTTGCTTCTTTTTTTTTTTTTTGCGGTATGCGGGCCTCTCACTGTTGTGGCCTCTCCCATTGCAGAGCACAGGCTCTGGACGCGCAGGCTCCGCGGCATGTGGGATCTTCCTGGACCGGGGCACGAACCTGTGTCCCCTGCATCGGCAGGCGGACTCTCAACCACTGCGCCACCAGGGAAGCCCTGTAGTTGCTTCTTGTCCCCCTTTCTCTCCGTTCTCTATATTGTCATCCCAGAATATAGAACCCAGACCAATATGGCTTTCCACACTTGAGCAAAATTAAATTAAAAATTATCTTTTAAAAATGCATGTGGCTCCCTTAAAAACTCTCTGTTGTAAGTCAGGCCACTTACAAAATTGCATCAACTCCTTCAACTCTATGGTTGAAGAGTGGCTGGAACCCTAAAATGTTAGAGCTGCTGCAGATCTTGGGGGCCACTTGGTGTAACTCCTTCATTAAAAAGACTGCAAGTAACAAGGTTCAGGAAAGGAACTGACATATTCTAGTAAACTAGGAATGGCTTAAAGCTTTTGAAGGGTTTCTCATTGCTCTTTGAAAAACATCAAAATTCTTCCCAGGGCTCACAAAGCCTAGTGGCATCTGATCTCTGCAGAGTTAGCCAAACACTTTCCTAGCACCCACCCTCTTCTTGAGTTCCAGCTACACAGGTCTTCAGCTTCAGGGCTTCCTCCTTCCTCAGGGCCTTCATCATGCTGTTCTCTCTGTCTAGGATCCTCTGCCCTCTCTCCCTCCTGTTCATCTTCAGATCTCAGCTCAAATGCCACTTCTCCATAGTCAGACTCCCCAGTTCTCATATCTCCATATATCACCTTTCCTTATTGGTCTTTATCATGGTTAATTTTTACACTTATTTATGTGAGCACTTGGTTCATATCTTCTTGCCCAACTAGACATAAGTTCCATCAGGGCAGGAGTCCTGTGTTTATATTCTCTTTTATAGTCTCAGCACTTAGCACAATGCCTAGGAGAGAATAAGTACTCATTAAAGAGTTATTGACTAAGTGAGTCTATAAACCAAGTTAAAACAAAAGTTTACATCAAGATAAATCATTATGTAATGAATGGCTCAGTTGAGGGTATAAACTTGCTTTTTGTTTCTAAGCTACTTTATACCCTTGGCCTCTGCTACTAGAATCTTATGGAATTTGAATTAATCTTCACCAAGATGCTATATACTTTATATCGATCAGTAAACAATTTAAAATGTTTTTGTTAAATAAGTAATTGCAAAAGGAGATTTCTACATCACAAATTTGGATTTGAAGCCAACTTCAATGAAATCATATTGATTAGCCTATAGCTATGGATAGGTTGGGCTCCGCATTGGAGCAAGAAGAGGAGGTAGGAACATGTGTGATGAGAAAAGAAGAGAGAGGAGGGGCTAATTTAACTACAAAATATCATAGACTTCTTATAGAGTGATTGCTCTTATATTGTCCAGATGTCACCTAAAGTAGAGAAGCTAATCTTGGAACTGACAAAGGAAACAGTATAGGCCAAGTTGCAATAGGGAAACTAAATGATACTTAGTATAAGTTACACTTAGTATAATTTTCCCAGAATCATCTCCTTAGACTGCTGTAATTACTTTTTTTTAGCAGTAGTGGAAAAGTGAGAATATAAAAGGAGAGAACTGGCCAAACCTTTGTGCAAATTTTGAATAATCCCAGGATAGTTCTTCAGCAGCAATGTAATAATTTTTTCTGTTTCCATTGTTGCTGCGAAGGTACCATGCTGCAATGTTGTCAGGATTTCTGGAGGAGTTGATGTCTGTCCTAAGATCAGTTTGGTAAGGGTCATCATAAGCCACAAAATCAAATTCACTATAGTCTTCTTCACTGCTCTCTTCCTTCTGCCTTGGAATAATTTCAATGTAATCTCCATCATCTCTACTGAGGCCTACTATGACCAGTGGATTAAATTCTCTTGGTATAAAAGTGTTATTTAGTGGAGAGTGTGGTGGAGGAGATGGCATCTGACCAAGATCTGCATAAGGGAAAGTCTGACCAAATTCTGGGAGAGGCAATGACTGACTAAATTCAGAAGTGTGGGATGTCTGATGGAGATCTAGAGGAGGTGATGTCTGCCTGAGATCAAGAGGAAGGGATGTCTGACTGATGTCTGGAGAGAGAGTTGCCTGGTTGAGGTCTGGGGAAAGTGGCATCTGACTGAGGTCTGGGGAAAGGACCATCTGGCTGATGTCTGGAGAGAGAGCCTGGCTGAGGTCTGGGGAAAGTGTTGTCTGGCTGAGGTCTGGAGAGAGAGTCTCCTGGCCAAGGTCTGGGGAAAGTGTTGTCTGGCTGAGGTCTGGAGAGAGAGTCTCCTGGCCGAGGTCTGGGGAAAGTGTTGTCTGGCTGAGGTCTGCAGAGAGAGTCTCCTGGCCAAGGTCTGGGGAAAGTGTTGTCTGGCTGAGGTCTGCAGAGAGAGTCTCCTGGCCAAGGTCTGGGGAAGGTGTTGTCTGGCTGAGGTCTGGAGAGAGAATCTCCTGGCTGAGGTCTGGGGAAAGGACCATCTGTCTGATGTCTGGAGAGAGAGCCTGGCTGAGGTCTGGGGAAAGCGTTGTCTGGCTGAGGTCTGGAGAGAGAGTCTCCTGGCCAAGGTCTGGCGAAAGGGCCATCGGGCTGAGGTCTGGAGAGAGAGTCTCCTGGCTAAGGTCTGGGGAAAATGTTGTCTGGCTGAGGTCTGGAGAGAGAGTCTCCTGGCTAAGGTCTGGGGAAAGGGCTGTCTGGTTGAGGCCTGGAGAGAGAGTCTCCTGTCTGAGGTCTGGAGAGATAGTCTGGCTGAAGTCTGGGGAAAATGTTGTCTGGCTGAGGTCTGGAGAGAGAGTCTCCTGGCCAAGGTCTGGGGAAAGGGCTATCTGTCCGAGGTCTGGAGAGAGAGTCTCCTGACTAAGGTCTGGGGAAAGTGTTGTCTGGCTGAAGTCTGGAGAAAGCGTCTCCTGGCCAGGGTGTGGGGAAAGGGCCATCTGGCTGAGGTCTGGAGAGAGAGTCTCCTGGCTAAGAACTGGGGAAAGTGTTGTCTGGCTGAGGTCTGGAGAGAGAGTCTCCTGGCCAAGGTCTGGGGAAAGTGTTGTCTGGCTGAGGTCTGGAGAGAGAGTCTCCTGGCCAAGGTCTGGGGAAAGTGTTGTCTGGCTGAGGTCTGGAGAGAGAGTCTCCTGGCCAGGGTCTGGAGAAAGGGTGGTCTGGCTGAGATCTGGATAGAGGGATGGCTGACTGAGGTCTAGAGAGGTGGTTGTCTGCCAGACTTCAAGTTCCAAGGAAGGGAACGTTTGACTAACATCAGTAGGAAAGGCCTTGTTTCTTAGGTCATAGTCGGGTATCTGGCTGGGCTCTGGAGGAGGATATCTGTGACTGGGGACTGTAGTGGAGTGCGTTGGATCAGAGTCTTGAATAGGGAATGTTTGATAGTGTTCCTCTGGGCTCACTGTCTGATAAAGATCTGGAGGGGAGCTTGTCTGAATGGTGTCATTTGGGGGGTTTTGATCACCATCAGGAAGTGAGGCTATGAGGCTAAGGTTCATAGAGGGGAATGTCTGATTGAGGTCTGTGGGAAGAGATGTTTCATTGGATGTATGGAGTAACAATGAATGATTATGTCTCCCATCTGAAGATGGGGTGTTGGCCTCTACTCTTAGAGGGTAAAAACTCCTTGGAGATAGAGGAACATGGTGTGCAGGCTTCTCTTCCTTTTTCTTTCTTCGTGTCCTAATTAAAAAAAGGCCTTTCTTCAATCTACTATTTCCTCCATCTTGTCTTCCTTGTAGAGGTTTATGTCTAATTACAAAAAACGTTGGGTGGCCACTCTGCTTTCCATGCTTGTTTTTAAAAGGGATGTTTTCTCCCCAAGTCCTTGAGTCATTCTGGGGGCTGTTTGGCAGCTTATTAACAGCCTTGTCTTCATCAGCATCTTGGATTATTTCATAACTGCCTTTCTCAGAAACCAAATGCCATTCCCCATTCAGAATCTTAGATGGATCCTTTTGTTGCAAGAGTAACAGATCACTGGGAAGGTTCTCCCAGGGCCCTATTCTGGAAGAAGAAGAGTTGCCTTTGCTTAAATGTCTACCAGTTTTACGTGCTAGGAATTCCATCTGGGAGAACCTTTGCTTTGCTGCTCGGCCTCTTCCTGCCTTGAATCTTTTACGTTTAGCATGTTCTTGATTTCTGAATTCTTCTGTAGCAAATGGAAGCAGGCTTATCCCTGTGACATCTGAGTATAGAGGATCTTCAGAATAAGGGCTGGAATGCTCTGCTGTGGGAGGGTTGAGAACTGAGTTCTTATCTAAGCTGGTGTGTCCCAGTGGGGGACCAGCTGTGGTGGCTTCTGAGTGAGGAAGAATTTTCAAAAGTTGTGCAAAGTTATTGGCAATAAGCCTGCTAATGTTACCTGGGGAAGAAGAATTTGAACCAACAGTTGTGTTGGTACTTGGAGGAATGAATTCAGAGTTGTTCCCCAGAGCCAGGGCAGTAAGATTGAACTCATCTTCCTCCTGATTTGATGATGAATTTCTGAATGACCTGATTCCTAATAATAAAGCCAGTGTGTTCTGGTAATCATAGTCAGCATCATTAGTTTTATCTTTGATTTCTGAAGAATCACGCATTTTCCTTGTAGTTTTGGATGTAGATCCTGAAGGTTCGTATATAATCTCATATGAGTCATCATCATACTCCCGGATACACTTAACATCCCTGAATCTCAGCCACAGTTTTTTGCTTCTTGGATTGGAATTCATGGTAGTTAACATCCAAGTTCCTACAAAATAGAGACAGAGAGAACAGGGAGCTCTGAGTACAGAAAAAGATACAAAAACCCTATGGTCCATTGTGGCAGATACTTTCCAGTGAACTTTCATCAGGGATACTGTGGTCTGTGGACCACAACTGATCTGTGAACTGTTGGTTACTGTTCCACAGTGACGTAAGGAAAGAAATCGAGAGTAAAGTGTATAGGATACCTTTCAGCAATTTGACATTTCTATGACATCCAATCATGTGATCAGCATACTTATCTCATTTAACAGAATATAGACCCAAAGTATTGGTCAGTGAAAATTAGGGAGAAAAAAACTTTCAGCACAGATAGTTTGAGAGTCACTATTTTAGAATATATTTTTAAAGGGATGAATCAAGAATGAAATGGACTTTGAATATCATAAGCATCTTGTGAGTTGCACATTTTGTTAGAGAGCTGGAGTTAGGGGGAAGATGATGATGTTTACCCCCATAAATAAGAGACGTATAGATATTTCTAAGTAATAAATAATTCAGGTGGGCCTAGGGCAGTTTTGAGTTTCTTTGAAATGGTATGATTTGCTGGCACACTGAAGATTTCCTGGAAAGTCTTCAGTAGTTACCACATGTTGATTGTCTACTGAGTCCTAGGCACTTGGCACATATAACAGTTAATGGTCAAAGCAACTCTGTAAGGTATTATTATTCTGTTTTTCAGATGAATAAACTGAGGCTCAGTGAGGTGGAGTAATTTGTCCAAGGCAACACAGGTATCAAGTGGCAAAGCAGGATTTGAACCCAGGTCTGATGAATTCCAAAGCCCATGTGCTTTCCATGACACTGCTGTCTCTGAAGCCAGCCTCTAAGGCACTATATTGGATGATTACTAACCCTAGGGTGGGATGGCTGTCTTATAAAGCTGAAAAAGGCATTTTGATAAAAGAAATGCTCTTTTGTGGCTGAATGCTCACGCTTTCTTCTCACAGTCATGCCTTATCTTTTTACTGTTGTATCTTTACTTCTCACTTAGCCCAGAGAAGGATAAATGGAATGCACAGTAAAGGACTGGACCCATTTAAGTAATTAATTCCCCAAATAGAAATCATGAGTAGTCCTGAAAAGAAAGCCTGCAAGGGATCAGAGAGAGAAGCCCAGGAACCATGGTAGTCTGGAGAGCTGCAGCAGTCCGGGTAGATCAGAGAGTCCCCTTTAAGTTTCCAAGCTCTTACCAACGTTATCCATTGTGACGGTCACAGATTCCCCACGCATGGGGAAGAGGGTCAAGGTGTCCTCATGTTTCTTTCCATAGATGAATGAGTGCCCAGTGAAGTGAATGGTCAAAATGTCATTCTGGGTTCCCATACTGCAGAAGTGCCACTGGACGGTGTCATCAAAGCAGAATCCTAGTGTGGGTATGCTCTCAGGCACATAGCCATTGATAGCTGAAAGAGTGAAATTTGTTGAAACATCAGGCCTATGCCAACAAAAGGGAATGTGTCTAACTATACTTACGGTAAATATCCCAATGGTAATTTGGTTGCATCTAAGCAGTGATTATCTGAGATAAGCTTTACCAAATCAAACGTGTAACTGGAAGATCAAACTCAGACTTTTCAAATGAGAGCTTATTCTCCTAAGTTAGCCAAGGGAGAAATGTCAGAATAAAGAAAGCCTTTTCATTCACATTGATTTATTTATTCATTTGTTAAGTTTATATTAAATATTTTGTACTCTAGGTTCTGCTTTTAAAGATATTCTGAAGGTAACTTAGAATTTTGTCTAGAGTAATTTTACCTGGAGAAAAAGCATAATATAAGAAATACAGATTCTTGACGCATTAGTTATTTTTTTCTTTTTTTATTTTAAACATCTTTATTGGAGTATAATTGCTTTACAATGGTGTGTTAGTTTCTGTAGCATAACAAATTGAATCAGTTATACATATACATATGTCCCCATATCCCCTCCCTCTTGCGTCTCCCTCCCTCCCACCATCCCTATCCCACCCCTCTAGGTGGTCACACTCCCCGTATCCTCGACACATTAGTTATTGAATGCAAAGTAGTGTCCCTAAAAATGAAGCATATTTAGCACATTTTGCAATTTTAATTGCTCTGTCTTAGCATTTATATAATCTCTAGTTTGCACTCAACTATCAAGTTCAGACATTTTCATTCTCTTTCCAAGGGACACAGTTTTAGTCAGTTTCGTTGTCTACTTATATACTAAGCATGGTAATAAAATCACAGATATGATTTCTGTAAGGGCAGGGTCCATGTCTGACTAGGTTACCACTATAGTCCTAATCTTAGTACAATGCCTAGAACTAGTGAGAACTTAAATATTTATCAAATAGCTGACATAATGTGTTTTTAGTTTGTACCTCATTCAGGAAGCTTTTCTAAATGGTCTATAGCTGCTCTAATTTGGTAGCCACTAGCCACCAGTGACTATTGGGCACTCGAAATATGGGTAATCTGGATTGAGATGTGCTGTGAGTATAAAATACACACTGGATTTCAAAGATTTAGTAAGAAAGTAAATCTCATTAATTTTAATATTGATTGTATGTTGAAATGATAATATTTATGATATATTAAATTAAACATTAAATTTCATATATTTCTCTTTAATTTTTAATATGCCTATTAGAAAATTTTAAATTATATTTGTGGCTCATATATAATTTCTAACGGACAGCACTAGTCTAGAACTATGACAGATTCATTGCCAAAATGAAATTAAGTACAGAAAGCTGAGGCTAACTCCCTGTTTCAAATTATTTTCCTGGCACCTGCCAGTTCTGAGAATCCCCAGTCGTTAGTTGTCTGAAGTTATATGAACTGACCATGGAGAAACCATCCTCGTACCTGTGGTTACTTATCAGAGAAAGTGATAATAGTGACTCTCAACTCTGAGGAAGGGGACGATGACCACTGAGAAGTGTGCTTCCATCTGGCTCAGTGAAATCTCTCCCAGACTTCCCATACCAGTGGCTTTGGGCACTGACTTTAAAACTGTAGCAAAAGCCTGAACCTTGGCTCAGGGAATTCTTTCTGTTCTGCACTTCTTACTGCGCACTTAAAACTTCTTTATGGATTGACTTTCCAAGATTCTTGTCTCCCCATATGCATTTTGCCTTAGTTTGATTTGACAGTCCAATTTTGGATTATTTACCCTGTTTCTGCCCTGGCAGAAATAAGAAATAGACAAGACAAAAAAGTAACTAAAGGAATAAGCATTGTTACATTCATGCTAAAGAGGACTACTTAATCTTTCTGCCCTGGCCATAAAGAGTATTCACCTTGCACCCATTCTAAAATCCCCAGATACCTCTGACCAAGGCCTCTTCCCTCACAATCCATCCCTCACCCTGTTCTTACCTGCTCAGAGCAAGTGCACATGCACACGTGTGCATGCACACACACACACACACACACACACACACACACACATTTGGAGCAGGAGACCAAGAAGACTTCTAAGGATAACAAGCTTTTTACCTCATGCTGTAAAAAGATTTCTATAATATCACCAAATCCCTAGACTGGAAGTGAGGATAAGAGGTGAGTGGATTCTAATCCATGTCTCTTCCTCTAGGAAAGTCACACTTCAACCACAGGAGTGAAAAACTGATGGACAAAAAGAGTGCTCCGACTTACTGCTCATGATGTTTGACTCATAAAACTTGGGGTCATCACGTTTCACCTTCTCAGGATTTTCACAAAACTTGTAGATGTTGTCCTCAATGTACCAGCTCTTGTTCTCATCAAACACAGCAAACACAGCCTGTTGCTCGATGTCTGCTGTCCTCTGGAGGGTAAAAGTGCTGTGTTCAGTGATTAACGTCCTAGCAGATTGATTAACTACAACGCTGAGTTATCAGAAACCAAAGGGGTACAGGCCTTGGGTCCAGTGAAGCCATAAATTCAAACATCTGTGAGAGCCCATTGTGTACAAAGCCCTTGTTAGAGCCAAAGGTAGCATGTCAAGGCAAACAGAGCAGATCAGAAAATTCAGAGACTAAAATATCCTAATAGAAAAATCCCATTTCAATGTAGCAACTGTAATTCTGTTTACCTCTGTTATCACCTTTCAACTCGAATGATTGATTGGATGTGCTCCAAATAGTTGCAAAGGATAAAAAAGAAGGGTGCAGTAGGAAAGTTTTATATATCTCCCTACCTGTTTCCTTTCCTAGCTCAATAAATTAGGGTCTTCCAAATATCTCTTTCTGCTTTTTCTAGGCATATATTTATTTTATATGCCTTGGGATGATACTTCTTTGATTATAGCTTAGCCTAATTGGGAATTTTAAGTTAATGATATGAGGCTTTTATTCTTCAATGAAGATAAAGTCAGAAGATCCATATCTTTGTTCACATTCTTCTGTATAAATTGGTCTTGCTAGAGACAGACCATTGTTTGGGTTCAACTTCATGAGAAGCTATGTCTGCAAGCTGTGTCTGCCTGTATCTCTCCTTTCTCTCCCTATTGCAGGTCTCTAAAAATAACCAAGACTGGTACAGAGCTTTACACTTTTACCAGATGGTATCTCATTGAGCCGTGAAACAACCCTATAAAATTTTTAGGAGGGGGTAATACCCTTTTGATGAAAGGAAGAAATTAAGAGAAACTAAGTGACTTGCTCATCACATAGCACAGACAGATCTGGAATTTGAAACAAGCAAACAAAATACAGTATCACACTGTAGACTTGCCTTCTCCAGTGAAAGTCCATATGGAAATAGACAAGACAAAAAAGTAACTAAAGGAATAAGCATTGTTACATGCACACTAAAGAGGACTACTTAATATTTTCTGGTTCTCTAGAAGCAAAAGCCCCATTATTTAACAAGGAGAACTAATCTGTTCCAGTTAGAAGAAATTCCTGGAATTTCTGAAAGGTTACTTCAAGGACAAAATACCTGTATGCCTCGCTTATCCAAGGATCTGCTCTTACAAATTAGAACTAGCCCTATCAGCCCAGAGGCAATGTCCCTTGTGATGTCCACATTACTGTAGTATGGTCTTGTTAAGCATTGAGCATCATTTTCCATGGGTTCATCAGACTCTAGGATGTTCCACTTATAAGTATAGGTTTCCCCTGGTTGAACTGCTTTGATCATGGTGTTACTGCCTGGAAGAAAATATAGTCAAAATTGTTTTTGATTTTCAAAATTATTTCATGGAAATAAATTAAATAAACAAATAAGTAAATAATAAATGAATGAATAATTTAAAATAATTGAGCTCTTGTTAGAATCAATGTTGGGAAAGGAATATTATTTTTATATTAAGTTCCACTTGATAGAACTCTGGATAGCATGTAGCTATTACATATTCGTCCACTAGAGGCCACTTATGGCACTAACAAAGGACACCATATTTTGTAATCATTAGGGCAAAAAAATCCCTGAAGTGAGCAGTGTTTGGTTGTGACTTTGAGGATACCCCTATATGTATACTACCTGACTGTATAAGTTATACTACTGGGCAAGGAGGACAGTAGAAAATTATGGCAACCTCTCAGAGGTCAATAGTTTCATTCAGTAGAAGTGAAAGGTTCAAACCTGAGGCGAAGGAAGAGTTGACTTCATCTTCATAAGGAGAGAAGGTCACACCATGAGGGTAAATGCTGTAGCTGCGGCTGGCCATATTTTTGAACATGATCTACAAAATTAACTCAAATTCATTATTTCAGGATTTAAGGTCAATCATGAGAACAGAGGATGCTAGCTTTGCATATTTACTTGTGGGATAGTGTGTGTGTGTGTGTGTGTGTGTGTGTGTGTGTGTGTGTGTGTTTATGTTTATGTCAATGCAAACTAATGCTGTTTATCTGAATGGCAACCTCTCCCCATCACCTGACAGATGCATTTGAGAGAGTTCCACTAACATAGTAAGGTGGAAAATGGAAAGAGAAGTCTAACCTTAGAAGTGACATTTTCCTCACAGTATATCACTCTCTCCAAGTTGGTTGCCATCCCCTGTCCCCTCTCCTTTCAGCTTAGACCACATCTGCCTTTGAATCTGCTCCTTCTCTTCTCTTAGACCATGATCACCTTCTCCAGCCTGCCAGATCCCCCAGAACCCTGTCATCAAGTCATCTTGATGGGGCACAGAAAATAGCCAGATCCTGAATTGCCAATGAGGCATATTTCCACTTCCTAAGAGTACCTAAAAGGGATCAGAAATGAGGGAAGGAAAAGAGAACAGAGAAAGGCTGCTTTCTGCCCTTTTGTTATTTTTTAAATGAACAGAATTGGCCTTGTCTGTAGATATCCTCTTGGTTCATTCCCATGAAGAGGTGAAAGGAGGAGCTTTATGCACACAGGAGTCCTAGTTAGCCTCCTTAATCTTCAGAAGAGAATTTTAATCTTATCTTCTACTTGCTTGCCAAAGCATCTGGATCATCCTTAATCTGCAGATTATCTGCATTCTAGAATCTTGCCAAAGATCGCAACTTTCAATTCTCTGCCATCTAGTTCTTATCAGAAGATAAGGTGATGATGTGACATAGCATTTAGGGAAAACTGTCTGAAGAACACTCAGTGTTCTTGAAACATATCAAAATTTACCTTCATCAGAGACCAATCATCAGAGAACTACATGCCTAGACCACATTGATGAATTGTTTTCATTCAGTTGGGTTATGTTCTCAGCTATAATGAGAAACGTTATTTTAAAAAGCTTTGTAACTTTTAAATTTATTTTATAAATTTATAAATTTATTGTACCAGTAGGAATTTATCAAGGATTCCATCTACTATATCACACAGCATCCTCTTTTTTAAGGATCCATGGGAGAAATTCCTCTTAAGTCTCAGTTTCAGGGGAAACTGTGCTTCTTTTATGACTACTGTGACTCCTGCCCTGACCTAGTTCCCTTTTTACTTTGGCTGCTAGAAAGCTTAGGACAAAATTTGTTGACAACATTACAGGAGCATATGGTATGTGTTTCATTATACTTATCTTATCCTTGGCTTTATTTTCTTTGTCCCCATATTATCCTTCACCCCAATTACATTGGCTCCTTGTTTTATTCCTTTATAATTTGATAAACTGTCTCAGATTGTTTGTATTATGAGATAGGCTACAATAAGCGCAAATACTAAATAAAAATTAAAGCTGCATTTTAATTAAAAATTATATGGACACGTTAAAAAAATAACCAGTACTTATAATCTTGTTTTCACTATTTAATTTCTTCCATGTTTCTATATTTCTGTTACTTACTTTAAGTGTGTCTCTGACCTGGGCTCTGATAATAGGGCCCAAGATCCCATCTTCTTTGACATTGGGATTCTCCAGGCGTTTGGTGAAGGATGCATCTTGGTACTGTTTGTAGACAACCTTCTTATAATGTTTTCCAATTTGGTTTGAGAAATTATCCAAATGCAGAGATCTGTACTTTCTTAAAGTGAAATAAAATTTAAAAGACTAAATCATTTTCTCAAGTAGAGACCCCAGTATGATAGGGAAACCCTTATGCTTAGAAGTTCTGCTATTGAATTAGCTAAAATGCTAGTTTCCTTAAGGAAAACAAACAAACAAACCTTAATGTGGTTTGCAAAGTCCTGATACCTTCTCTGTAGTTGGAAAGCTGGAAACCTCTGATCTGTCTCCTCCACCATTGATGAAGTCTTAATCATGGTTAGAACCAGCTACTTAGATCTTCCTGTCACTATGGTTTCTAGAGTAGACCTTCGCTATCTCTGGAAGGTCTACCTGGATGAAAGGATAAGATACACTATGAATTTTTCTTAAGTATTTCTTATCACTTAACTTATGATATCCTTATTGGCTTTCCAGCTATTTCTCAATCTCTAAAAGCACATTCCTACTCTAGGAAGCTTATGCTGTCTTTATTAAACATAAGTTCTGTGCTGTTGGGCTATCTCTTCTACCATCCACCCAATCCTGGTGCCATCTGAAAACCAAATGCCTTCACCCATCTTCTGTAGCTAGTGCAATAAATGATTTGGGGGAAGCAACATGAACCACTTTCCCCCTTGCTCCTTTTTATAGCCTTAGTTTGCAAAAGCAGAGATCCATGGTAGAGTTTATCCATTTTATGCATTTATTTTACACAATAAAAATCACTGACTGATGCTAGAGAGTTCTGGATTCTTATCTCAACCCCACTTCCCTAACCCTTCCTGCATTTTCTAAATATTCACTTGTATTAATTTCATGTGTATAATTCCAGAGCATCTTTATGCAAATATGACTTGCAAATATAAATATTCTTATCCTTTCACTCCTTTAACAAAAGGCAGCTATTTATATATTCCATACTATACTTTGAAGTTTTTTTGCATTTTTCCAGCTTTACTGAGGTATAATTGACAAATGTATGTATTTAAGGTGTACAACATAATAATTTATATATGAATATATGAGACTACCACAGTCAAGCTAATTACCACTTCCATCACCTCACCTAGTTACTAATTTTTTAAAATATTGAGAACACTTAAGATCTACTGTCTTAACAAATTTCAAGTGTACAATACAGTGTTATTAACTATAGTGTTACTAACTATAACAGGTCTCCAGAACTTATTTATTTTGAAACTGAAGGTTTGTATACTTTGATCAACATCTCTGCATTCCCCTCACCTCCCAACCCCTGGCAACCACCGTTATACTCTCTGCTTCTATGAGTTCGACTTTTTTAGATTCCACATATAAGTGAGATCATGCAATATTTGTAATTCTGTGTCTGGAATATTTCACTTAGCCAAATGTCCTGCAGGTTTATCCACGTTGTTACAAATGGCAGGATTTCCTTCTTTTCTAAGGCTGAATGATATTCCGTTGTATATATAAACCATATTTCTAAAAATTCATTTATCCATTGATAGACACTCAGGTTGTTTCCATATGTAGGCTATCGTGAATAACACTGCAATGAACATGGGAGTGCAAATATCTCTTTGATATACTGATTTCATTTCCTTTGGTTATATACCCAGAAGTGGTAGTTCTATTTTTAATTTTTTGAGGAAGCTCCTTACTGTTTTCCATAAAGGCTGCACCAATTTACATTCTCGCCAACAGTGTACAAGGATTCCATTTTCTCCACACCCTCATCAATAGTTGTTACCTCGTTTTCATCCTAGTTATCCTCATAGGTATGAGGTGATATCTCATCATGGATATGATTTGCATTTCCCTCATGATTAGTGATGCTGAACACCTTTTCATATGCCTATTGGCCATTTGTATGTTTTTTTTTTTTTACCACAGTTGACAATTTTAATTTTTAAAATTTATTTATTTATTTATTGGCTGTATTGGGTCTTCGTTGCTGTGTGCGGGCTTTCCCTAGTTGTGGCAAGCGGGGGCTACTCTTTCGTTGCGGTGCACAGGCTTCTCATTTCAGTGGCTTCTCATGTTGCAGAGCACGGGCTCTAGATGCGCAGGCTCAGTAGTTGTGCACGGGCTCAGTTTCTCCGTGGCATGTGGGATCTTCCCGGACCAGGGATCGAACCCGTGTCTCCTGCATTGGCAGGTAGATTCTTAACCACTGCACCACCAGGGAAGTCCCTGTACGTTTTCTTTAGAAAGATGTCAGTTTAGATCCTTTGCCCATTTGTTTAATCAGGCTATTTTTGTTTGTTTGTTTCTTTTGCCATTGAGTTACATGAGTTGCTTTTATATTTTGGATATTAACCTCTTATCAGATATATGGTTTGTAAATATTTTCTCCCATTCTGTAGGTTATATTTTTATTTTGTTGATTATTTCTTTTGCTAGGCAGAAGTTTTTCAGCTTGATGTAGCCCCACTTGTTTATTTTTTTCTTTTGTTACGTATGCTTTTGGTGTCATACCCAAAAAAATCATTGCCAAGACCAATGTCAAAGAGATTTTCTGTTATGTTTTCTTCTAGTGGTTTTATGGTTTCAGGTATTACATTTAAGTTTTTAATTTATTTTGAGTTAATTTTTGTCTATGCTGTAAGTTAAGGGTCTAATTTTATTTTTTTGCATATGGATATCCAGTTTTTCCACCATCATTTATTGAAGAGACTGTCCTTTCCTCGTTGTGTATTCTTAGTGCCTTTGTCAAAGATTAGTTGATCATATATATATGCATGGGTTTATTTCTGGGCCCTTACTCTGTTTATTTGGTATATGTGTCTGTTTTTGTGCCATTATTATACTGTTCGATTACTATAGCTTTGTAATATAGTTTGAAATCAGGAAGTGTGATGTCTCAAGCTTTGCTCTTCTTGTTCAGGGTTGCTTTGGATATTCAAGGTCTTCTGTGGTTTCATCTGAATTTTAGAATTGTTTTTTTTTTTCTATTTCTTTGAAAAATGCCATTGGAATTTAATAGGGATTGCATTGAATCTGTAGATCACTTTGGGTAATGTGGGCATTTTAACAAAGTTAATTCTTCTAATTCATAAACACAGGACATCTTTGTATTTGATTGTATCTTCTTCAGTTTCTTTCATTGCTGTCTTATAGTTTTCAGTGTGTAGATCTTTCACCATCTTGGTTAAATTTACTAAGTATTTTATTCTTTAAAAAAAATTCTATTGTAAATGGAAGTATTTTCTTAATTTCTGTTTGGATTGTTCATTGTTAGTGTACATAAATTCAACTGATTTTCATTATGTTCATTTTGTATCCTGCAACTACTGAATTTCTTTATTCTAATAGATTTTTGGTAGAGTCTCAAGTGTTTTTCTATATATAAAATCACATTATCTGCAAATAGAGACGATTTTACTTCTTCCTTTCTGATTAGGATGCCTATTTTTTTCCTTGCCTGATTGCTCTGGCTAGAATTTCCAGTACTGTGCTGAATAAAAGTGACAAGAATGGGCATCGTTGTCTTCTTCCTGATCTTAGAGGAAAAGCTCTCAGATTTTCACCACTGAGTATGATGTTAGCTTGGGGTTTGTCATATATGGCCTTTATTGTGTTGAAGCACATTCCTTCTATACCTAACCTGTTGAGAGTTTTTATAATGAAAGGATGTTGAATTTTGTTAAATGCCTTTTTTTTCCATCTATTGAGATAACGGTATTTTTATTATTCATTTTTAATGTGGTACATCTCATTTATTGATGTGCATATGTTGAACCATCCTTGAATCACAGGAATAAATCTCACTCGATCATCATTTATGATAATTTTAATGTACTGTTGAATTCAGTTTACTAATATTTTGATAATTTTTTTGGCATCTATGTTCATTAGGGATATTGGCCTGTAATTTTTTTTCTTGTATTGTTCTTATTCAGCTTTGGTATGAGAATAATGCTAGGCTTGTAAAATAAGTTTCGAAGTGTTCCCTACTCTTTAATATTTGGGAAGAGTTTGAGGATTAGTGTGCAATATACCTGTGAAGCCATCTGGTCCTGCGCTTCTTTGTTTGGAGGTTTTGGATTACTGATTCAATCTTCTTACTTGTTATTCATCTGTTCAGATTTTCTATTTCTTTTTGATGCAGTCATGGTAGGATATATGTTTCTAGGACCTTCTTCCTTTCTTCTACTTATCCAATTTGTTGGCATATAATTGTTCATAGTAGTCTCTTATGATCCTTTGCACTTCTGTGGTATCAGCTATAATGTCTCCTCTTTTAGTTATAATCTTATTTATTTGAGTCCTCTCTCTTCCTTGCTTAGCTAAAGGTTTGTCAATTTTGTTTATCATTTCAAAAGACTAACTCTTGGTTATGTTTATCTTTCTGTTGTCTTTCTATACACCATTTATTTTTTCTCTAATTTTTATTTACTTCTTTCGGCTAACTTTGGGCTTAGTTTGCTAGTTACTTGAGGTATAAAGTTAAAATTCTTTCTTTCTTCCTTCCTTTCTTTCTTTCTCTCTTTCTTTCTCTTTCTCTCTCTCTTTCTTTCTTTCTTTCTTCCTTTCTTCTTTCTTTCCTTCCTTCCTTCCTCCCTCCCTTTCTCCCTCTTTCTTGTTTTATTAAGTGTTTTTATTTTTGTCATTTCAGATTATAAAATAAAATTTATTAATTATTGAAAGTGAACTAAATACAAGGTGCTTTTTAAACATTTATTTCTTTATTTTGAATTTTATTTTATTTATTTTTTATACAGCAGGTTCTTATTATTATTTATCTATTTTATATGTGTTAGTGTATATATGTAAATCCCAATCTCCCAATTCATCCCACCACCCCCCCACCACCACTGCTTCCCTGCCGTGGTGTCCATATGTTTGTTCTCTACATCTGTGTCTCTATTTCTGCCTTGCAAACCGGTTCATCTGTACCATTTTTCTAGATTCCACATATATGCATTAATATATGATATTTGCTTTTCTCCTTCTGACTTACTTCACTCTGTATGACAGTCTCTAGGTCCATCCACGTCTCTAAAAATGACCCAATTTCATTCCTTTTTATGGCCATCTGTATGTCTTCATTGGAGAAATGTCTATTTAGGTCTTCTGCCCATTTTTCGATTGGGTTGTTTGTTTTTTTAATATTGAGCTGCATGAGCTGTTTATATATTTTGGAGATTAATCCTTTGTC
>NC_041217.1:62196841-62198669 GCF_002837175.3 Physeter macrocephalus
TGTTTATTTTTGTTTTTATTTCCATTACTCTAGGAGGTGGGTCAAAAAAGATCTTACTGTGATTTATGTCAAAGAGTGTTCTTATGTTTTCCTCTAAGAGTTTTATAGTGTCCGGTCTTACATTTAGGTCTCTAATCCACTTTGAGTGTATTTTTGTATACGGTGTCAGGGAGTGTTCTGATGTCGTTCTTTTACATTAGCTGTGCATTTTTCCGAACACCACTTATTGAAGAGACTGTCTTTTCTCCGTTCTATATCGTTGCCTCTTTTGTCATAGATTAGTTGACCATAGGTGCACGGGTTTATCTAGTTTTACAATACTGATTCTTCCAATCCATGAACGTGGTATATCTCTCCGTCTGTTTGTGTAATCTTTGATTTCTTTCATCAGTGTTTTATAGTTTTCTGAGTACAGGTCTTTTACATCCTTAGGTAGGTATATTCCTAGGTATTTTATTCGTTTTGTTGCAATGGTGAATGGGATTATTTCCTCAATTTTTCTTTCTGATCTTTCATTGTTAGTGTATAGGAATGCAAGAGATTTCTGTGCATTTTTTTTGTATCATGCAACTTTACTAAATTCATTGATTAGCTCTAGTAGTTTTCTGGTGGCATCGTTAGGATTCTCTATGTTTAGTACGATGTCATCTGCAAACAGTGACAGTTCTACTTCTTCTTTTCCAATTTGTATTCTTTTTATTTCTTTTTCTTCTCTGATTGCCATGGCTAGAACTTCCAAACCTATGTTGAATAATAGTGGCGAGAGTGGACATCCTTGTCTTGTTCCTAATCTTAGAGGAAATGCTTTCAGTTTTTCACCATTGAGAATGATGTTTGCTGTGGGTTTGTCATCTATGGCCTTTATTATGTTGAGGTAGGTTCCCTCTATGCCCACTTTCTGGAGAGTTTTTTCCATAAATGGGTGTTGAATTTTATCAAAAGCTTTTTCTGCATCTATTGAGATGATCATATGGTTTTTATTCTTCAGTTTGTTAATATGTGTATCATACTGATTGATTTGCATATATTGAAGAACCTTGCATCCCTGGGATAAATCCCACTTGATCATTGTGTATGATCCTTTTAATGTGTTCTTGGATTCTGTTTGGTGATATTTTGTTGAGGATTTCTGCATCTCAATTCATCAGTGATATTGGTCTATAATTTTCCTTTTTTTGTAGTATCTTTGTCTGATTTTGGTATCAGGGTGATGTTGGTCTCATAGAATGAGTTTGGGAGTTTTCCTTCCTCTGCAATTTTTTGGAAGAGTTTGAGAAGGATGGGTGTTAGCTCTTCTCTAAATGTTTGATAGGGTTCACCTGTGAAGCCATCTGGCTCTGGGTGAAGAGTTTTAATCACAGTTTCAAGTTCATTACTTGTGATTGGTCTGTTCATATTTTCTATTTTTTCCTGGTTCAGTCTTGGAAGGTTATACCTTTCTAAGAATTTGTCCATTTCTTCCAGGTTGTCCATTTTATTGGCATAGAGCTGCTTGTAGTAGTCTCATATGATGCTCTCTATTTCTGTGGTGTCCTTTTAACTTCTCCTTTTTTATTTCTAATTTTATTGATTTGAGTCCTCTCCCTCTTTTTCTTGATCGGTCTGGCTAAACGTTTCTCAATTTTGTTTATCTTCTCAAAGAACCAGCTTTTAGTTTTATTGACCTTTGCTATTGTTCTCTTTGTTTCTATTTCATTTATTTCTGCTCAGATATTTATGATTTCCTTCCTTCTACTAACTTTGGGTTTTGTTTGTCCTTCTTTCTCTAGTTCCTTTAGGTGTAAGGTTAGATTGTTTATTTGAGATTTTTCTTGTTTCTTGAGGTAAG
>NC_041217.1:62198932-62199540 GCF_002837175.3 Physeter macrocephalus
TTGTCTCTTGTAACATTCTTTATTTTAAAGTCTATTTTATCTGATGTGAGTATTGCTACTCCACGTTTCTTTTGATTTCCATTTGCATGGAATATCTTTTTCCATCCCTTCACTTTCAGTCTGTGTGTGTCCCTAGGTGTGAAGTGGGTCTCTTTTAGCCAGCATATATATGGGTCTTGTTTTTGCATCCATTCAGCGAGCCTGTGTCTTTTGGTTACAGCATTTAATCCATTCACACTTAAGGTAATTATTGATATGTATGTTCCTGTGACCATTTTCTTAGTTGTTTTGGGTTTGTTTTTGTAGGTCTTTTTCTTTTCTTGTGTTACCCACTTAGAGAAGTTCCTTTAGCATTTGCTGTAGAGCTGGTTTGGTGGTGCTGAATTCTCTTAGCTTTTCCTTGTCTGTAAAGCTTTTGATTTCTCTGTCGAATCTGAATGAGATCCTTGCTGTGTAGAGTAATCTTGGTTGTAGGTTCTTCCCTTTCATCACTTTAAGTATATCATGCCACTCCCTTCTGGCTTGTAGAGTTTCTGCTGAGAAATCAGCTGTTAACCTTATGGGAGTTCCCTTGTATGTTATTTGTCATTTTTCCCTTGCTGCTTTCA
>NC_041217.1:62199624-62222365 GCF_002837175.3 Physeter macrocephalus
GCATGTTTCTCCTTGGGTTTATCCTGTATGGGACTCTCTGTGCTTCCTGGACTTGGGTGGCTATTTCCTTTCCCATGTTAGGGAAGTTTTCGACTATAATCTCTTCAAATATTTTCTCGGGTCCTTTCTCTCTCTCTTCTCCTTCTGGGACCCCTATAATGAGAATGTTGTTATGTTTAATGTTGACCCAGAGGTCTCTTAGGCTGTCTTCATTTTTTTTTCATTCTTTTTTCTGTATTCTGTTCTGCAGCAGTGAATTCCACCATTCTGTCTTCCAGGTCACTTATCTGTTCCTCTGCCTCAGTTATTCTACTAATGATTCCTTCTAGTGTATTTTTCATTTCAGTTATTGTATTGTTCATCTCTGTTTGTTTGTTCTTTATTTCTTCTAGGTGTATGTTCTTTAATTCTTCTAGGTCTTTGTTAAACATTTCTTGCACCTTCTCAGTCTTTTCCTCCATTCTTTCTCCGAGGTCCTGGATCATCTTCACTATCATTATTTTGAATTCTTTTTCTGAAAGGTTGCCTATCTCCGCTTCATTTAGTTGTTTTTCTGGGGTTTTATCTTGTTCCTTCATCTGGTACATAGTCCTCTGCCTTTTCATTTTGTCTATCTTTCTGTGAATGTGGTTTTTGTTCCACAGGCTGCAGGACTGTAATTCTTCTTGCTTCTGGTGTCTGCTCTCTGGTGCATGAGGCTCTCTTTCTTCTGTTTTAAATGTAGGCATTTATTACTATAGACTTCCCTCTTACAACCGCTTTTGCTATATTCTATAAATTTTAGTATGGTGTATTTCTGTTTTCATTTTTCTCAAGATATATTTTTATTTCCTATTTGATTTCTCCTCTGATCCATTTGTTGTTCAGGAGACTATTATTTAATTCACGTATTTGTGAATTTTTTAGTTTTTTTCTGTTACTGATTTGTACTTTCATACCATTATGGTGAGAAAAGATACTTGATATTATTTTAATATTATGAAATTGTTAAAACTTGTTTTGTGGACTTATATGTTATGAAGAATCCTAGAGAATATTCCATGTGCACTTGAGAAGAATATGTATTCTGCTGTTGTTCAATGGAATGTTCTTTATTTGGATGTAATGTTCTTTACATGTCTGTTAGGTACACTTGTTCTACAGTGTTATTCAATTCCACTGCTTCCTTATTGATTTTATGTCTGGATCATTTATCCATTGATTAAAGTGTGGTATTAAAGTCCCCTACTATTATTGTATTGCTGTCTATTTTTCCCTGTAGTTCCATTAATATTTGCTTCATATATTTAAGTGCTGTAATCTCGGGTGCATATATATTTATAATTGTTATAGTCTCTTGATTAATTGACCCCTCTATCACTATATAGTGACCTTGTCTTTTTTATCCCTTTTTTTAATAACTTTTTATTTTATGTTGGAGTATAGCTGATTAACAATATTGCGATAGCTTCAGGGGCACAGCAAATTGACTCAACCATACATATACATGTATCCATTAATCTTTAGGTGTCCTTAAAGCTAAAGTGATAAGTCTGCTATTGAAGCTCTCTATTGAATATTTTCAGTTCTGTTATTGTATTCTTCAGCTCTAGGATTTCTGTTTGGTTATTTTTTTATGGTTTCTATTTCTTTATTAAATTTCTTATTTTGTTCATTTATTGTTTTCCTGATTTCATTTGATTACTTATCTGTGTTATCTTGTACCTCATTGAGCTTCTTTAAGGTGATTATTTTTAATTCTTTGTCAGGCAATTTGTAGATCTCTATTTCTTTCACACTGGTTACTGGAGCTTTATTAGTTTCCTTTGGTGGTGTCATATTGCCTGATTCTTTGTGATTTGTGTAGCTTTGTGTTGGTGTTTGTGCATTTGAAGGAGCAAACACCCCCTTCCAATCTTTACAGACAGGTTTGGCAGGTAAAAACCTCTTGTCAGGTCTGCAGCCTGATGGAATTGCCTCTGGGATCACAGTTGAGTGAGGTTGGAACTAGGTCATGTGGTTGCTGCTGGGCCTGCAGCAGCATCTGTGGTTGGAAGGCCTTTTACCAGGGGCTCAGGTGGGCATAGACCCTGTTTGGTCCCTGGGAAAATGGAACTGCCTTCAGGACCTTGTTCAGTAGAGCTGGCACTGGGATAACAGTCTACTCAAGGTCCACAATTGGGTTTGCAAATGATAGGCCTGTTACCAAGTGTGTAGATGGGTGTGGCTCCCATCTGGCCCTTTGGAGGGCTCCCAGTGGGTTACTGGGTGGGTACCTGCGTGGGCAGAACTGCTCCTAAACTGCAGTTTTGAGGTATAGAACTAGGTAACAGGGCCATTTCAAGATCTGTAGTGGGACCAAGGTCTGCAGGCCAGCCACCAGGGGCATGAGTGGGTGTGACTCCCAGCAGGTCCTTGGGCAGGCAAGACTACTCCTGGATCATGGCTGGGAGAAGGATGGAATTAGTTACAGGGCTGCTTCAAGATCCACAGTCAAACTGAGGTCTGCAGGTCAGCCTCCAGGGTCATGGACAGGCGTGACTCCTCCTGGGTTCCTTATCAAATGGTGCTGGTGGCAGGATCAAGGTTAAGTGGGGCTGTAGCTGAGTCCATAAGGGGAGAAGGCTATTTCCAGGTTTGTAACTGAATTACAGTTAGTGAACCAACCATCTGAGCATGGACTTGCCTTCTCAAAACAGTCCTCCTTGGTCTTGACTTTCCCTGGGATTTTGCAAGTTCCTACTTTGATCCCAAAGCTCTCATAAAGGCACTTCTGTTTGTGGATGGCTGCCAAATTATCGTTGCTATGGGGGAATCTGCTATTCTACCTTCTTGCTCCCTTGACTTTTTAATTAAAAAATATCTCTTGGAGAACTTTTTATATTAGTATAGAGAGTTTTTGCATCCTCTTTAAAACAGATGCATAGTATTCCATTGTATGGATGTACCATAACTTATTAATTTCCTATTGATGGACATTATGGGTTGTTTCCAATCTTTTGCTACAACAGTGCAGCAGTGAACATTCTGTACACATACCATTTCACCTATAAACAAGTATATCTATATAGTAAATTCCCAGAGTGAGATTGCTGGATCAAAAAATATATGCATTTATAATTTTAATAAACATTGCCAAATTATCCTCTAGAATGGCTTTTCCAATTCGCTCTTCCACCAGCAATACATGATAGAGCTTGTTTCCCACAGCCTTGCCAATACATTATGTCATCTAAATTTGTGAGTCTGATAGGTGAAAAATAGTATTTGAGAGAAGTTTAATTTACATATTTCTCTTACTGTGAGTGAGCTTGAGTATTTTTCAAGCATTTAAGAGCTATTTGAATTTCCAGTTTTCTTAATCCCACTCTCCCATTTCCTAATTTACAAAATAAGTAAAAGCTGTTTCTAACTTGTGGAGTTAAAGCAAAGCTCTTAGAAAGGTTTAACACAGTGCTTGGCAATAGGAAGCATTCAAGAAGTGGTAGCTGCTATTATTATTGCTGTTGTTACTACTACTATTATTATTATTTTTCTGAGTTCTCTTGGTGAGTTTGGAGTAATTTCAGTTTGTTTTGGAAAAGAAAACCTGAATGCAATCCAATACATGTATCACCATGAAAGCTGTCAACTCATGACATTTCACCCCATGCATCTAGAACCCTATGGAAAATGTCTTGAATCTGCACAGTAGTAAGAACCCCTCAAACTCACTTGTCCATGTTTGCTGGTATTATAGGTGCATAGTCCCAAATGACTTCCTCTGCAGCAATGAAGTATTCCCATCTCTTAATGTGCCGCCTCTGGTCTCGAGTTAGTTTCTTAGGATTCCTGGTTTTCTTTGCACAGTTTTTAATGTCTATGTAAGCCTGCATCCCAGCTGAGTTAGGACATAAAGACAATGAAAGAATTTGAGAGAAGAAATTAAGGCTGATAAAATGTACATCTTTTAAATAAATTTGTGGAAGTTTTCAATAATAACAGTGAAAGTAATGCTCAGGCAACTTTTGAACATTTTGGTTTGAAGTTCTTTTAATACACTGCAAAAGGAGCAAGAATAAAAAAGCGAGGGAAAGAGAGGATGGGTTAGGGGAAAATCTTGGAAAGCTATCCTTTGTTTCTTACTGGGGAGGAAAATTTCTTGAAATTTCCAGATCCTTAAAACCTTATGACTTAGGTCATGTTGATTTCTCATATTTCCTATAACCTCTTCCTTTTATTTGTAAAATGAAGATATTACTAGTATGTACTGTATGAAATTGTTCTTAAAAATTAAATAAGATAATACAGAAAGCACTTAACCTCAATAATGTTAGTTTTACTGTTGTTTCATTAGTATTTGGGGCTCTATCTTCCAGGGATATTGTGACAATTTCATTATTTCAAATATAATTTTGACTGCTTATTGTGAAAAAAAAATGAAATGATCCCATAAAGTGTCTCTTTTTTATATTTCTTGCTTTTATACACATTATTTTGGTAACACAATGATTTCCTATAGTGATATTTATTTATATTTACAGGAACCATCCTCCTGTTTTAAAGCAACAATGTGTAATAGACCATTAGTTATTTTGTTTACCTGATACCATATAACAACCTAGGCTGATTTTTTCCCCCACTAGAATTCACTGATGTTCTTTAAAGCTCACTCCTCAGCTGGTTAGATACTGTGTTTTTTCTATTCAACACACATCCACTGAGTTCCTCTTTGGGCCAGGCTCTGTGCTCATCTTGTTATGAAAGACAATTTTTTCGTGTTAAAACTTTTACACTTTCTGTAACTTGGTGCTTCTATAAATTTACAGAAGTTTGACCGGTTCCAACACCTAGTTCTTTTCCTTTAGCTGCATATTAAATAGCCCAAGAAAGAATATCTCTATGTATGTTTTTGTTTCCTTCCTCCTTTTAAGGAAGTAGAGACCTCTTCGGCTTTTGCATCACTTTAAAAATTCTTTGTCAATTTCTCTACTTCCTCCATCCCCAACTAATGAGCTATAAGTCTAAGAGCAAAGTTTCTAAATTCTGTTCTCAAGGACTAAGGAATGTATGTCTGGAGTGTGGGTGGCTTGTAAGAGCAAAGGAAAATGAGGGAGTTAGTGCCTAGGACGAAAGGATCCTACATTTGTAAGCAAGACTGTTGAAAGAATTTCTTGCCTTGAAAATGTTTTGGGATGAGCGAAGATATGATCCACTTTCCCTCTAGGCTCACAGTCATGTTTGCAGTTGTGGACGTAGCACTGACGAGAGTGATGGCTGACATCTTATGATGGTTCTCTTCCAGGACCTGGCCATTGAAATGAATGGAGAACAGTTCTGGCCCAGAGCTCATTCCAATCAGATGCCAACTGATGTGGTCATGGACACAAACTGTTATATCTGAGGGAGAGAGAGAGAGGTGGGGGCCAAAACAGGCAGTCAGCAGTCTGTGATAACAAATTCACTCACCAGATACGTATTGAGCACCCGCTTTGCATCAGGCATTGTGCAAGGTTCTGGGGGTATAGACACTCGCATTTTCATTCCTGCCCTAGAAAAGCAGACATCTGAGTGGTGGGCAAACAAGCAGTCACAACTCATTGCAATAAATGGTACTATAGAGCCCAGAGATGGGGGACATTAGTTTAGAAACACAGGGATTGCTAAGGCCAAGGAGAGAAGAAAGTAGGTGACCAACCATCCTGGTTTACTGAGGACTGAGGGGTTTCTCAGGAGACAGGATTTTCAGTGTTAGATTTGAGAAAGTCCTGGGTAAGCCTGAGTAGTTGTTCACTCTAGTACCAATCTGGACTCAGCTGGAGGGAGTTGCCAGAGCCTCCAACAGGGCTGAGTTTAAGGACGTAAACCTCTAATCCTTAAAGGGCTTGATCCTAACAGGAAGAAGATGTGAAGATGCTTTAAGGATTTTATACTGTTTCTTTACCCACTGGTTGATTGTTTTAATGACAAGGCAGTGAGTTACTGTGTGGGTTATAGGATCTCCTTAAAATGCAGTGGACAAATCCTCAGTATACTGGGTCACTGGGAGCGTTTCATGGATGGAGTAATGAGAACTGAGTACAAAAGCTGTTTGGCTCCTTCTTGCTCCCACAGTGACTCAGAAAATGCTGATTTGCTCTATGGGAGATTCCAACCTCTGGCTTCTGTCCTTGGCTTGGGTTTTAAATTTCAGATCTATAATCACTCGATACTAGATCGTGGGGCCATGAATCAGTCAGTCCCTTACCTAAAGAGGGGCTAAGGGCTTGTCTTGTTTAGACCATTGTAAGAAGACCAATTCCTAGTATCACAGGTGAGAACAAGAAGCTGGAATGTAGGAGGCTTTGGTGGAATAATTTTTCTGCCTCCGATCAATGCTTATATTGGGTTGAGAATTTCATACATCTGTATTAGCGTTTATCATATTTATTCAATTTATACTGCCCCATAAGGCAGTTTTACAAGCATTAACTTTTCTCAGTTTCTACTACCAGTTACTTTCTACCCCAGCTACTCTGTCTTTTTCAACTATAAATTCATAAATTCTATGCCCTCATAGAGTTATTAATTTTTATTTTTTCATATGGCTTATTTTGGCTTCTCCTTCTCTATATTTAGACAGATGATTTACTTTGCCAGGACACAGATACGATTTCTCTTTTGACCACTCCCCTCTAAGGCCTGTAGTACTAGACATGCTATGTTATCTGTAAAACAATTCTTAAACACCCTCTGCACCAGGATAGATGATTAACCCATTTTTTTATGAAAGCACGTTGAGACAACTAACTGCTAAAAGCCACACTAAGGTAGAGAAGTGATCAAGGTGTGAACTCAGATGTGCTAACTCAGTTAACTAAGTTTTTAAACTCTGAATCAAAACCCAGGGTCATCTTTGTATATTTGTAATGACCCGGGTGGGAAGATAGAATCAAATGAAACGGAATACAATTTAAAAGCAATGTCCAGACCTCAACTCTTGACAAGTTTTATTTTTAGTAAGAGAAGCCATTTGTGATTTTCGGATATAGAAAACAGCCTCTGAGAAACTTAGTGTTTTGAAGCATAGTTTATTTAATAAATTAATATTTTCATTTTTCCCATTTTTCCCCCACAGGATCTTTGGTTCTAGGTCATTTCTATCAGAGAGAAGTAGAAGTGGTTTGGGTGGGGATCAGATTTTTTTTTCTCTTAACAATTGTTATGATTTTGCTTTTTCACAAGAGTCTACATGTAAATGAAAAGAGAAAAACATCCCATATGCCATTGAATATTACTCATCCATCATCTTTTGAAATACTAGTAGTATTTTTGTATGTTGGATATTTCTCCTAATCTCCTGTTCGTCTTCACTGTAAGTGTCTTCATTGCATTCTTCCTGCTGACCCTTCCTGCTGACCCTTCCTGCTGACCCTTCCTGCTGCTGGCCTTGAACTCTGTTTTGTAGGGCTTCCTCTCTGGAAGAAAACATGGTCACCATGCAGCAGGGACCACACAACTCACTGAAGGAGACTAAGCTGATATCCTGGATGTCTTCCTGGAGATGTAGGCCAAGGTGAAACCTGCTCAGAGCACTACATGTAATAAGACTGCACACTCCTTCTCTTAGGTAGCTTCTAATTTGTCTGTTGTACTTGCTAGTTTAAAAAAGAAAAAAAAAGATGAAATCTTGAGAACCACTGAACTAGATTACATTACCTTTCAGATTAGGAGTTTAAAAATAGTGAGTATGGTCAACTACCCTAGTGCCTTTAGGAAAACAATGGGATCAATGCTTCAAATATTTTTGGATAGTACACAGCCCATGTGTTACCTGGCATTGTCCCATTCACATAGCCATTGACTGTGTACATTAGGGATGATGTCTGGTTCCAGCTTTTACTTTCATCAAACACAGCAAACATCAGTACATGTTGCTTGTCAAACATCTTCTGTATCCCATCCTCAGTTAGGGTGCCTGTGAGAAAAGACATACTTTTAATAGCATCCCAGATAGAAGGCTCTCATTAGCTATTCCTAGATAACAGATTAAGATAAGCAGCCAATCATAATGATGTCAACTGTAAAGTGTTCTTATAAAAACCGCATCTATCCAGTAATAATGATTGAAGGCTTATTAAAATCTCGGTGTCACCTTGTTTTTTCTGGCACCTGATAGCCTTGAGGAATGGGGCTTTAAAAGTAAATTTGATCTGGCACAGAGAGAAAACATTTGGTGACTGTCAAGGCTTTAGTAAAAGTATCCATTTCTTCCAGTGTCAGTAAGTCAATGCAGGGACTTCCCTGGTGGTGCAGTGATTAAGAATCCACCTGCTGATGCAGGGGACACGGGTTCGAGCCCTGGTCTGGGAAGATCCCACATGCCATGGAGCAACTAAGCCCGTGCACCACAACTACTGAGCCTGCACTCTAGAGCCTGCGAGCCACAACTACTGAGTTCATGCGCCTAGAGCCCATGCTCTGCAAGAGAAACCACCACAATGAGAAGCCCACGCACCGCAATGAAGAGTAGCCCCCACTCGCCGCCAACTAGAAAAAGTCTGTGCACAGCAACAAAGACCCAACACAGCCAAAAATAAATAATAAATAAATAAATTTATATTTAAAAAAATAAGTTAATGCATAGGTACCGTAGCTCATTTGGTAAATGCATCACACTCCAAGTTTAACATAGCCATCTTGCTAGTACATGTAATGGGACACTAGAGAATTGGTTGAGAGGGTCAAGATTAATCCACTCTCATGAGTAAAAAATGCACCTGATAGTAAAATGAAAGAAGAGACTTTTATAAATTTAAAATTTTTTCAGTGTCATCACAGTAGCTTCTATACCAGGCAATGAAAATATGTATTTTTATAGTGAATAAATGAATTAGGAATGTATGTAGGTATGGTATGCGTGTATGTATAGACAGATGGTGAATTCATCACATTATCTCCCACAGTGCAGTTTGTTGTGGTTGTTTGTTTTAATGAAAGATGGGATGAATTTGTTTGGGGTAAAATAAAAGTCCAAGCTTGCTCCTAAGAAGCCCAGCCAATGAAATTTCTTATAAAGTCAGTTAAGTGTGTTTGAAACCTACTACTCAAAGCGTTCAGCTTGTTTACAAGAAAGGGACCTGGAGTTTTGTGTGTTTATAGACCAAATTAACAACCCAAACCTCACATATATTACTCAAAGTTCTTTCCAAGTACTCTCAGCAGAGTACGGACTGCTGTATACTTTTAAAAAGACTTGGCCTTGAGGTAAATGTTACAGATCTTAAAGGCATGCCAGCAGAACAAACTCTCAGACAGAGATTTACTTGGGAGAGACTCCCAGGACCGAGATGAAGGAGGGGTTGAAGAAACAGAGGAAGATTGCAAATCCTCAAATATCAGTGTCAAACGATGATCTGGTTTCTACACCCTTCTCTGCTTGATTTACGAAAAGATACCAAGACACTCCCAAGCCTCATTCCATTATAGTATCTTTACCAATCCAACATCTTTGCTGTTTTGATTTTTTTTTTTTTACCTTTCTTACAAATAAGCAGAGGTCCAATCAGTCCAGAGTTGAAGTCGTGTACCAGATTTTCATAGGAGTAATAGATATATGTGAGGCATGGAGGGTCATCGTGGGTGGGCCCACTGTCCTCACTGATATTCCACTCATAGGTATATTCTTGGCCCGGAGCTACAGAATCATCCATCCTCTCCACAGGGAATGTGTGGTCAGGGTAAGAAGCACCTGGAGACGTAAAAGCCATGAAAACATCTGGATAGTTTCTAAGAACAACTTTTTCATCACTCTCAAGTCTGGGGGAACATAAGTTCTCTATGAAGATATATACTTTCTATAGAAAGCCTTCATTATTTGGAAAGATTCACATGTATCCACTTCTATGTCTATGTAATTATAAAGGCTTGATCCATGGTGATCTGAAGTGAACAAGAAATGTTACTAGTACATTATTTAAAGTTTCGCAAGTTAATTTTCCAGACTATCTAAATAATTATTATTTAAATATAATCAGATAAGTGAATCACCTTTGATCAGAAAATCATCTCAAAATATGAAGATGGGTTATATCTTCTCTGTGATACATGACAAGACATCTTTTTTTTTAATTTTTAATTTTTTTATTGAAGTACAGTTGATTTAGTGTTGTGTTAGTTTCTGATATACAGCAAAGTGATTCAATTATATAGCTATATCTATATCTTCTTTTATATATTATTTTCCATTATCATTTATTACAGGATATTGAATATAGTTCCCTGTGCTATACAGTAGGAGCTTGTTGCTTATCTATTTTATGTATAGCAATGTGTATCTGCTAATCCCAAACACCTAATTTATCCCTCTCCCATCCCCTTTCCCCTTTGGTAACCATAAGTTTGCTTTCTATGTCTGTGATCTGTTTCTGTTTTGTAAATAAGTTCATTTGTATCATATTTCAAATTCCACATATAAGTGATATCATATGATATTTGTCTTTCTCTGTCTGACTTACTTCACTTAGTATGATAATCTCTAGGTCCATCCATGTTGCTGCAAATGGCATTATTTCATTCTTTTTTATGGCTGAGTAGTATTCCATTGTATATATATATACCACATCTTCTTTATCCATTCATCTGTCAATGGACATTTAGGTTGCTTCCATGTCTTGGCTATTGTAAATAGTGCTGGTATGAACATTGGGGTATATGTATCTTTTCAGATTAGAGTTTTGTCCAGATATATGCCCAGGAGTGGGATTGCTGGATCATGTAGCAACTCTATTTTTAGTTTTTTGAGGAACCTCCATTCTGTTTCCATAGTGGCTGCACCAATTTATGTTCCCACCAACAGTGTAGGAGGGTTCCCTTTTCTCCACACCCTCTCCAACATTTGTTATTTGTAGGCTTTAAAATGATGCCATTCTGACTGGTGTGAGGTGATATCTCATTGTAGTTTTGATTTGCATTTCTCTAATAATTAGCAATGTTGAGCATCTTTTCATGTGCCTATTGACCATCTTGTATGTCTTCTTTGGAATAGAAGTGTCTATTCAGGTCTTCTGTCCATTTTTTGATTGGGTTGTTTGGTTTTTTTTGTTCTTGTTGTTGCCGTTATTGAGTTGTATGAGCTATTTGCACATTTTGGAGATTAAGTCCTTGTTGGCCACATCGTTTGCAAATATTTTCTCTCAGTCTGTAGGTAAGATATCTTATACTTAATCGCCTGTTAGCATGGGTTTAAGTGGTTGTAAGTACACTCAGATCTGTTTATATATTGTTTTGCTCTGTATTTCATGTCTTCTTTCTAACTTAGCCCTGTTTTATCAGTTTATCACATCTCCACCATCTGATTATCCCAACTCTTTCCCCAGAGTCTTAGAGTCTATCCTATATGCAGTCTAATTGTCCTTGTATAAAATATATCTACCGTCTGAAGTTTACATGCCTTACTTTGGTCCTTTGTGTACCCAAAGGCCCACTAGTAACACTTTCATGTGTATTCAACTTTCCCTACTGGTGGGAGATGGGGGAGGATATAGAAATGGTCTTCCTTATTGAAGAAAGGGAACTGTGATGCTGAAGAGTAAAAGCAGTGCAGAGGGTTGGGTGGGGCTTTCAACAACAAAGAGAAGATGTGGCTAGAGATGGAGCAAGTGAGGTCAGGAAGGGCAGAGGTCGTTGTCATAGGTAGAAAGTGGGAAGGGCAGTTTCTTCTGAGGCATTCCTCATTTAATTAGGTGAAAGTTTCACATCACTCGCTGGTGCCAGAATTTCTCTTTAGGATACAGTTATCTTTGTTTAGTACAACAGTCAATAAATTTCTTGAGGTGGAAGGTAAGACCATCAGACTGTAGATGTGGGTAGAAAATAAGGATCAGAAAAAAGGGCTAAAATGTTTTACATAATGGAGTAAAGGGCCAGTGGAAACTACTCTTACTGAAGTGACTGTAGTTTTTGAAAACAAATGGTTAGTTTCTTTTCTTCCCTTTCCTCCTCCCTGTTTCTTTTCTTCTCCTCTTTATTCCTCCCCACTTCTTTCTCTCTCTCAGTCCCCCTTCCTTTCATCATCTTTATTAAGGTATAAATTACAAACAATACAATTCACCAATTTTAAGTACAATATTTGCTGAATTTTGACAAATAAGTACAGTTCTATAGCTACCATCACTATTGAGGTACAGAAGATTTCCATCACTCCAAAAAGTTTCCATGTGCCATTTGTAGCCATACCTTCCCCTATTCTCTGGACACATGCAGCTGCTGATTTTCTTTCTGTCACTATGTTTTACTTTCCTATATTGTCATATAAATGGAATGACACATCCATTGTGTTTGATTATAGTTAGTTAGTATGGTATACCTTCAATCCTTTACTTTTTATCTTTGTCTTTAAAGTGGATTTCTTGAGTTCAGCATAAAGTTGGGTGTTGCTTTTTATTCAATCTTAAAATCTCTTAGTTGTCGTGTTCTTCCCATTTGCTTTTAATATAGTTATTGATATGGTTGGCTTTAAATCTACCATTCTGCTATTGTTTTCTATTTGTCCATCTGGCTTTTATTCATTATTTTCTTTTCTTTCCTACTTTCTTTTGGATTGAGTATTTTTTATGTTTCCTTTTTATCTCCACTATTGGTTTATTAGCTTTGCTTTGTTTTATTGGTGATACCCTTCAGCTTACAAAATATAACTTTAACTTATCATAGTCTACCTTCAAATAATCTTATACCATTTTACTTATATTATAAGAAACTTGCAATAGTGTATTTCCATCTTCCCCCTCCCAGCCTTTGTGCTATGGTTGTCATCCATTTCACTTCTACATATATACTATACCCCATAATAAACTGTTGTTATTTTTTGATTTCCAGTTTAGATAATCAGTTATCTTTTTTTCTTTTTTTTTTTTTTGCGGTATGCGGGCCTCTCACTGTTGTGGCCTCTCCCGTTGCGGAGCACAGGCTCTGGATGCACAGGCTCAGCGACCATGGCTCACGGGCCCAGCCACTGTGCGACATGTGGGATCTTCCCAGACCAGGGCACAAACCCGTGTCCCCCGCATCGGCAGGCGGACTCTCAACCACTGCGCCACCAGGGAAGCCCCAGTTATCTTTTTAAGAGATTAAAAATGAAGAAAAATTTTCTCCATACTTACCCATTTCTGGAATTTTTATCCCTTCTTGTGGCCCCAAATATTTCTCTGATATAATCTTTTTCTGCCTAAAGTACTTCTTTTAACATTTTTTTTCCTGGTCTGCTAATGAGAAATTGTTCCTGCTTTGTATGTCTAAAACAGTCTTTATTTTGCCTTCATTTTAAAAGGATATTTTTCCTTGGTGTAGAATGTCAAGTGGACAGATCGTCCCCATCCCCCCACACCCAGTACTTTAAAGATGTCCCTAACTATCTTCTGGCTCACATTGTTTCTAATGATATCTGCTATCATTCTATTTTTTTTCCTCTGTGACTTTTTAAAAAATTAATTAATTAATTAAATTTATTTTTTGGCTGCATTGGGTCTTCATTGCTGCACACAGGCTTTCTCTAGTTGCAATGAGCAGGGGCTACTCTTCATTGGCGGTGTGCGGGCTTCTCATTGCAGTGGCGCCTCTTGTTGCGGAGCATGGGCTCCAGTAATTGTGGCTCATGGGCTGTCGAGCTCAGGCTCAGTAGTTGTGGCACATGGGCTTAGCTGCTCCACAGCATGTGGGATCTTCCCGGACCAGGGCTCGAACCCGTGTCCCCTGCATTGGCAGGCAGATTCTTAACCACTGCACCACCAGGGAAGCCCCCTCTCTGTGACTTATTTCCTCTGACTGTTTTTAACATTTTCTCTTCATCACTGGTTTTCAGCAATTTGTTTATGATGTGCGTTGGTGTGGTTTTATTCACATTTCTTCTTCTTGGTTTTGTCAAGCCTCATGACTTTGTAGGTTTACAGTTTTCATCACAGTTTGAAAGTTTTCAGCCACTATTTCTTTGAATATTTTTTTCTGTCCCTTCCTTTTCTAGGATTCTAATTACAGTTTACCCTTGAACAACATGGTTTAAACTGTGCAGGTACACTTATACGTGTTTTTTTTCAACAAATATGTACTACACCATCCATGGTTGGTTGAATCTGCAGATGCAGAACCACAGATATAGAGGACAGACTAAAGTTACACATGGATTTTCGACTGTGTGGGGAGTTGGTGCCCCAATCCCCACATTGTTTAAGGGTTAACTGTACACGTATGTCAGATCACTTGATATTGTCCCATAGTTCACTGAAGCTCTGTTCATTTTGTTCAGTCATTTTATTTGCATGTTTTCTTTTGGATAGTTTCTATCGTTATGTATTAATGTTCTCCAATATTTCTTCTCCAGTGTCTAATGTGCTGTTAATCTCATCCAGTGTACTTACCATTTCAGCTATTGTATTTATCTATAGAGGTTCCATTTATGTTTTTTTTTAACATTCCATCTCTCTCCTCATCATGCTCATACTCTTCTCTACCTTCTAGAACATATGGAGAATATGTATAAGGAATATCTTAATGTCTTTGCTTGCTAGTACTATCATTTCTTTTTTTAAATTTAAATTTTATTTTTATATAGTTGATTCACAATGTTGTGTTAGTTTCAGGTGTGCAGCAGAGTGATTCGGTTATACATATACATATATTCATTCTTTTTTAGATTCTTTTCTCATACAGGTTATCCCAGAATATTGAATAGAATTCCCTGTGCTATACAGTAGGTCCTTGTTGGTAATCTATCTTATATATAGTAGTGTGTGTATGTTCTTTTTCTGGATCTGTTTTTATTGATTGATGTTTTTTCTTGATTACGGGTAATGATTCTCCTGATTTTTTGAACACATTAATTTTTATTAACATTGTGAGTTTTACATGTTGGTTTTGGGATGTTGTTGCTTTCTTGTAACAAGTATTGGATTTTATGCTGACACATAGTTCAGACGCTTGGAATCAATTTTATACTTTCAAGTCTTATTTTTAAAGCTTTGTCATCTCCTGAGCGGCCTATAGTCTAGACTAATTTTGTCCAACTTCTGTTCCTTCTGGTGATTCTACCCAGTACCCATTTATTAGGAGGTCTTTCCACTTTTGATGGTGGGAACATACACTATTCCTGACCCTGTGTGTGGTCTAGGGATTGTTCTCTCTGTTTCTTTTTGGTGGTATTTACCTTACCATTAATACTTTCCTCACATACATGTGCATATTAGTACTTAGTTGAAGACTTGACAGGACCTCTCATTGGATTCACAAGAGCTCTTTCTCTGTGGCTGTACCATTCTCTCTAGGACTCTGCCCTACAAGTCACAGGTTCCAGATACTATGGCCTACCCAAAGTCTAAACTCTATTTCTTCAACTCAAAGAGACTGCTGGGCTCTGTTTGGGTTCACCCTCATTGTGCTGTGCCCTGGAAACTCTCTCCAGGCAGAGGGCTCACCTCATTTGTTGTTATTCCCTCATGGATCATTCTCTTGCATTGTCTATTGTTCAGCGTCTGAAAACTGTTTCATGTTATTTTGTCTGCCTGTCTAATTGTTAAGCAAAAGGGTAAATATGGTCCCTCATGTCCAAAAGCCAGTCTCTGAGATGCTGAATTTCTATAAGAAACAGTTTATGCTATAGCAGTGTCAGCTACCCTTGTCTAATTGCACATCATCAGGAAAATCTATTCCACTCAGAAACACTCATGTGAATTTGCATGGCATCAGCATACATTTGGGCTCTCCAGATGGGACTGGGAAACAAGGAATATGCATCCATCAGCAATGGGGCATTTAGGCACTGCAGCAACATGCATTGCTGTACCACATGAGGTTCTGAGTATGGAAGTCAGAAGATTTGAATAGGTACATCTAGATTTACTGACATGTTCTCCATAGGACACCATTCTATGTATGGAAGAGAATACAACCAAACTTGAAGTAATATTGTAGTCATGATTTCATTTGCTTTAGAGATAGGAAACAAAGATGGACTTTAATACCCTCAGAAGCTGCCAATTTATTGTAGATGATTAAGCTTAGAGCACAGGGGGAAAAAAAAGACTAGTTATGGATGGACCATAAAGTCTTTACTGAAGACAGGAGACTGAATCGGGTTACTATTAGGTCAACACAAATCCAACTGTGTCAACTCATTCTGTCAAACTTTTGTCTTACCCACAGGATAAAGACTAAGTTTGTTACTATGGCAGCTGAAGTTATTCATGAGTTTGCCCAGTCTACCTATCCAGTTTCATCTCCATTTGTATCTCTATGTCATGCATATTTTGTACTCCACAGCAATTTACTATGTCTAAAATATATTCCAAGTCTGCACTCTTCTCTGTATCTCTATAGGCATCACTCTAGGAAAAGCCTAGACTCCAGAATTAGCCTGTTAACTGGTCACTGGGATTCTGGCATAAGAGGACGCTCATAATCTATTTCCCAGCCTGTAGACAGAATGATCCCTTAAAACCCCATATCTTACTTTGCCATTTTCCTGCTTAAAATCCTGACAATGGCCTCTTATTTCTCAAAATCCTTAACACTGACCACAGGTCCATTTATGATCTACCCCTACTCCTCTCTCCATTCTCAACATGTGTGACTTTTCCCCTTGTTTACTATGTATCATTCACATTTGGGTCTCCTTTTAGTTTCCCAGAAATGCCAAGTTATGTCCTAACTCAGGGTCTTTGTAGATATTATTCCCTCTGCCTAGAGTGTTCTTCCTCCTTTTCTTCCTTTGGATAAATGTGTGCTCATCCTTCAGATGTCAAGTGTAAGCTTACTTCTTCCCTGATCTATGATTGTGCTGTTTTTTTTCTTTTACAGCACTCACCACAATTTATAATTAAGTATTGATATGTGTGAGATTAGATGATTAATTTTATTTCTTCCTACTAGATAATAATTATTTGTACCATGCACATTTCTGTCACTAGAATATGAGCAACTCAAAGACAGGTGCTGAATTGTATTTGTCTTAGTATCTCTGGTGCCTTTCACAGTACCTAGCATGGAGAAGGTGCTCAATGAATGTTTATTGAACTCTTAAGATTTAAGGTCCTATGGTCTAGAAGCAAGGTCATAAAGTCTAAACTCATGTGTATGTTTGTTAGAATTGCATGGTATTAAAACATATTAAATGCCAACATTAACAATATGGAGACAGATATTCTTATATAATTATAAGAATATAATTATAAGAATCTGGTTGCTGGTTTCTCTTAAAGAATAACAACAACAACAAATAAAAACCTGGAGATCTGGTGACACTGGATCAAATTCCTGCATAGAATTTGGCTGGATCTGAGTTCTGGCTGCCCCCTTCAGATAGGACACTAGCTATCTGATCACCAGTCCCTACTGGACTAAGTTTTTCATTGAATTACCCTCCTGGCTGCTGTAGGCATCTAAGTTTGTGACCCTTGTGCTAGTGAAAAGCTTAACACGGGACTCTGTTGTACCTTTTTTTTCCCCCACAAAAGATATCCTTTTGACACTGATAACCAATATTTAATAGGCTGAACTTTCACTCTGTTGATAAAAAGGATTTGAGTGTTAAAATTATCAGGAGCTGAGAAATGTTAAAAGCTGAAATAACTTCCTGTGAATAATAATATTATTCCAGTCTAAGTCAAAAAGAAAAAAGAGTTTATGAGGAAGAGTCTCTGCTAATAAACACAGTGAATTATCTCTGGAAAGTTGCAAAATAGCTTTGGTAGCAAAGCACAAACAGGACTGATAAGGAGATCTGCCCTCTCAGGTTAAACCTTGTCTGTTGACTGGAATTCTCATGGCAAGTTGTTGACTAAAGCTATGTTGAATCAAGCATGATGACCCTTATTCAATGCTTCATGCTTTGTGATCTCATGAAGTTAAAAAATAATGTTTCTGGACGTAATACTTCCACTGTTCCAACTGTGATTCTACTATAGGAAATACCTAAAGTAGCAAATGGCATTCATAAGCTCTCAAAAGGACAAAATGTGATATTCTTTGTAGGATGAGAGAGAACTTTTGAAGTTCTTCCTCTTTCTCTGGATAAACATATGCTATCGGTCAGTTTACTCATTCCCTTATCTCTGATATATATCATATAATTTCACAAATATTCAATTAAAAATTGTGATGATACTATAATTAAAATATTTGTGATATTATATGATTAATGATACTTTCTCCTGCTAGTACATAAGTTTGCAGGCAAGAATTGAAATTTCTTGGTTGTACCACGTGCTGTGTGAATTTGGGAAAATTTCTTAACCTCCCTTTCAGCCTCAGTTTTCTCATTCATAACTTAAGATAATATAATCATTTTCTAGCAACAGTATTATCATTTTGATGGGTTCTGAGGACTGAAAAATATATGTAAAATGTCTGGCACCTAACCAATGCTATGGCAACCTGTGCTAATATAGTTTAGTATTTTGGCTATTTCCTTTCCAAGCCATTTTTAAATTAACATAACCTCTTTCATTTATGAAGAAATGAACTTCATACTTCTGATATGATTTATCTTGTGTTCTTAATTTCTCTTAATACATGTGAAAAAGACTGAATCTATTCTAAAGGGGGTAAGAACTGGTAGTAAGATCAGGTAACTGCTAACAATCACCGGCAAAATTAATACATTTCAGAGCAGGTGGAAAATAACACATGGTCTCTACTTTCCAATCGGGTCCTCAGTCCCTCAGTTTAGTTCAGTAATGATTGTCATCATCATCATCTATGTTCCAGGCTCTAGGCTAGGTGCCAGGGCACAAATATAAGGAAGACAACCTGCGACCCTGAGGGGCTCACAGCCCATTTAATAGTAGATTACATGCTGGTGCACTGGTTGTGATGGATTTCACTTCTAGATTTCTTCTAGGGCCACTTCAATGGAGAAGCCATAATCAGAACACATTGTTCAACTGTAATGAGAGCAACCAATATAATTTTCTAAGAATCACATAAGAGGCTCTAACACATGCTAGATATAGCAGTGTAACCAATCATCCAACAATATCAAATTTAATTTTAAATGGTGTTACGTATCCAGGTTTATTTGAACATATAGTGGTTTTTAATATCTACCACATTGACCAGAGTAAATTACTGAGAATTTCACATTCACATGTTAGTTAAACATAAGATAAAGAGACAGCAGAAGCAAGAAGAACTACAATCCTGCAGCCTGTGGAACAAAAACCACATTCACAGAAAGATAGACAAAATGAAAAGGCAGAGGACTATGTACCAGATGAAGGAACAAGATAAAACCCCAGAAAAACAACTAACTGAAGTGGAGATAGGCAACCTTTCAGAAAAAGAATTCAAAATAATGATAGTGAGATGATCCAGGACCTCGGAGAAAGAATGGAGGAAAAGACTGAGAAGGTGCAAGAAATGTTTAACAAAGACCTAGAAGAATTAAAGAACATACACCTAGAAGAAATAAAGAACAAACAAACAGAGATGAACAATACAATACTGAAATGAAAAATACACTAGGAAGGAATCATTAGTAGAATAACTGAGGCAGAGGAACAGATAAGTGACCTGGAAGACAGAATGGTGGAATTCACTGCTGCAGAACAGAATACAGAAAAAAGAATGAAAAAAAATGAAGACAGCCTAAGAGACCTCTGGGTCAACATTAAACACAACAACATTCTCATTATAGGGGTCCCAGAAGGAGAAGAGAGAGAGAAAGGACCCGAGAAAATATTTGAAGAGATTATAGTCGAAAACTTCCCTAACATGGGAAAGGAAATAGCCACCCACAACAAACCCAAAACAATTAAGAAAATGGTTATAGGAACATACATATCGATAATTACCTTAACATGAATGGATTAAATGCTCCAACCAAAAGACACAGGCTTGCTGAATGGATACAAAAACAAGACCCATATATATGCTGTCTACAAGAGACCCACTTCAGTCCTAGGGACACATACAGATAGAAAGTCAGGGGATGGAAGAAGATATTCCATGCAAATGGAAGTCAAAAGAAAGCTTGAGTAGCAATACTCATATCAGATAAAATAGACTTTACAATAAAGAATGTTACAAGAGACAAGGAAGGACACTACACAATGATCAAGGGACCAAACCAAGAAGAAGATATAACAATTATAAATATATATGCACCCAACATAGGAGCACCTCAATATATAAGGCAACTGCTAACAGCTATAAAAGAGGAAATCAACAATGACACAATAATAGTGCGGGACTTTAACACCTCACTTAAACCAATGGAAAGATGATCCAAAATGAAAATAAATAAGGAAACAGAAGCTTTAAATGACACTACAGGCCAGATAGATTTAATTGATATTTATAGGACATTCCATCCAAAAACAGCAGATTACACTTTCTTCTCAAGTGTGCATGGAACATTGTGTAGGATAGATCACATCTTGGGTCACAAATCAAGCCTCAGATACTTCCAGTTTATGGATGAAAGGCCACCATGAGACTTCCACACTAAATACAGTAACATCTTTCCTTGCCAGGACTCATATACATATGTATATGTATAACTGATTCACTTTGTTGTAAAGCAGAAACTAACACACCATTGTAAAACAGTTATACTCCAATAAAGATGTTAAAAAAAAAAGTCACAGCTAATAAGTGTCTCAGCCAGGATTTGCACCAGGCGTCTAGTTCCAGAACCTACATTGTAAACCACTCTCCTACTCAGTTCTTCTCTTCAAAGGTATAATGGCTGGAACACATGGGAAAAAGAAGATTTGTGAATCATGAAGGGTTAAAATTTATTTTTAAATGTTATTATACCAATATCTATTACAATATGGATAATTTTCTTATATCAGTTCCTAACAGAACTCTGCTCTGCTTAATGTGGTCTGAACATCAACATAACGGAAATAATCAGAACAATATCAACATGGGTACTTACCATCCTGTGGCTGATGTAGTCACTTTTATCACCACCATCTTCATGATCTTCACCATCAGTGTTATCATCATCATCATTGTCATTATTTATTGAGGGCATACCAGGTTCCAGGAACCATGTTTAGTTTGTTACCTAAGTGATCTCATTTGATCCTCAAAATAATCTTATGGAATGGGTATAATCGTTCTCATTTTATAGACGAGAAAACTGGGGCTCAGAGATGCTAAGGTCATAGAACCAGAAATTGTAAAGCTGGAATTTGAATTTAAGTCTGCCTTCAAAGCTTATGTTTTTAAGTACTTCACTATGTCCAAAATTTTGAAACTACTTCTACTACCACCGTCACCACCAAATATCACTTATTAAGTGCCATCTAGGTGCCAGGCTAGTCCTATGTTGCTATTTCGAACTATGTCTCATGAGCCAAATCCAGTCAGCTGCCTGTTTTTGTAAATAAAGTTTTATTGGGACACAGCCATGTGCATCCATTTACATATAATCTATGGCTACTTTTGTACTAAAGAGTAGAGTTGAGTAGTTGCAACAGAGATTCCATAGCTCACAAAGCCCAAAATATTTACTGGCTCTTCACAGAAAAGTATGCAGACCTCTGCCTTAACCCATCTTGCAATATATGTATTATTATTCTCATTTTGCAGAGGAACATATTGGAGTTCATAAAGATTAGGTAACTTGACCATCCAACTATTAAAAAACAAGAACCTACCAAAAAACTGAGGTCCAGATGACCTCAGAACTTTTTCATTTTCCTCTCTGAAATCTACAAAGGCAACAACTTTTATAATTACCAGTTGCAGGAAAGGAGATTTCTCTAACTTGGTCAACAATATGGTTTAAAATGTTTGACATAGGTGGTAAAGAGTTGTAAGTTTTCCCTTGTCAGAGGGATGTTAAATTCCTCTTACCTTCTGAGAATTTACTGTACTTAATTCCTTGAGGATGGATGCTTAAGGGTTTGTCTGCCTTATTCTTAAAGTGAACTTTCATGATGTCTCCAACTTCAGCATATAAAGTAGGCCCAAGAAGTCCTATGAAAACAAGGATTTAAAATATGCTTGTATTCAGGATTACCGAGACAGAGCTGCTAAGCAGGAAAAACATGCAGAAAACCCCACGGGTGATTGCCGTCATTCCTCTGAGTCCTGAGGTTGACCTGCTTATCTTCAATCTAGAAGGCTTTGCCAGCTCATTAACTCTATATTACATGCAGGCAGATAAGGATGGGAAGGTAGAAACACTTGGCTTGGGCCCAAAACTAGTTAAGAGAGTAGAAGAAATAGTTCTGACCATGTCCACCCCATTCTGATCCACTGTCATTCCTGGGGAGACTAGCATCTTGGGTCAAGAAAGATGTTCATTTTCAGTTATACAGGGTAATGTAGGAAGGGTGACTAGCTACTTTAGATCTCTCTGAAGGGGACACCTCAGAGACCTAAATGAAGTCAGGGAGCAAATCAGACTGTTCTCTGGTCCTGAGGCAAATTCAAAGTCCCTGAGGTAGGAGCTTGATTTATCTAAAAAACAGTCAAACAGTGTGGCCAGAGTGAGAAAAGTTGGGGGTGGAGGGGGCAGATCACCCCCTATGGGCCATGGTAAGGACTCTGGATTTTCTTCTAAGTGAAATGGGAAATCACTGGAGCTTTGTGCAACAGAGAGACATGGTCTGATATGTTTTAAAAGTTCAACCTACTGGGCATATGCTCAAGGAAAAACATAATTCAAAAAGACACATGCACCCCAATGTTTATTGCAGCACTATTTACAATAGCCAGGACATGGAAACAACCTAACTGTCCATCGACAGATGAATGGATAAAGAAGTTGTGGTACATATATACAATGGAATATTACTCA